>NC_041391.1:471701214-471766559 GCF_002162155.2 Triticum dicoccoides | reverse complement strand
TCGGCCAACTAGCCAATAATATTCCCCAAACCCCCTCCCCCATCCCCTTCCACTCCATTCGCTCCGCCAAAGCCGCCCTCCCCGCCGCGCCGATACGTCGGTGCCGCGGTTCGTCGAGGGGACGCACGACGGTCCTCTCGCTCCCACAGTACGCTCTCGTAGACTGCCGTCCTCTAGCCGTGCCGCCACCACTGGCTACGTTCTTGTGGAGGCGCACGGAGGTCAGCGCCGCCACCTCTGGCGACATTCGTGTGGAGACGCACGGCGGTCAGCTTTTCCCATAGTACGCACATTCTAGACTGATGCCCCGTTCATGCCGGTGTAGCGTTGAATGTTAGCTGATAGGCGATGTTAATCTCACTGTTTGCCAAAGTAGTTTACAGTCAATATGCTCTGCTTAAGAAGCTTCCTTGCCCTGTTCTACACTCAATCTGCTTAGTTGAGATGGCATGCCAAGGCTGATTAGTTGCTAAAATATCCTGCCATATATTTATTGTGACATAGATTGCCATGGTCTAGTAGCCAATCTGTTAGGTGAAATAGCTCTACGCCATTTTATACTCGATCTTTGTTGCTGCGATGGCCTTCGATAGTTTGATGGCTGTGTGCTCAGCCTCATTGACTGCTGAAACAGCCTGCCATAATTTATCACTCAAATCTGTTTATTGAATTAGCTTTACATATATTTCGTTACTTAGATCTGCTCGTCCAAATATCTTGCCATAGCTTTAGACATCGACCTAGGTATTTTTTTCTGTACTTCATAAAAAAGCATATATGTTTTTCCTATACTATCTAGTAGAAGAACTAATTTGTATGTCTAATAGATGGACAGGACTTGGATAACTTCTGCTCGAAGATTCTCCGCTGCATATGTCGAGGGGGTTGAAAACTTCATGAACTTTATCAGAGCTAAGTACGGTGGTCCGAAATCATATGTGCTCTGCCCGTGTAGCAGTTGTATGAATTTAGTTACAAGACCCCAGTCAATTGTGCAAAATCATCTACACTTGTATGGGATGTTGGTCACATATACTAGGTGGGTTCATCATGGTGAAACTGTGAATGTCAATGTTATTGACTACGTGGAAGCAGCAGATCACCATCTTGATCTGCCTGATGCTCAGGTGGAAGAGGAGGAGGAGGTGGTGGTGGCGGAGCCAGTGAGTTTGACCAACATTGAAACAATGCTACGAAATGCTCGTGCATTCCGTGAACTTTCACCTGCAGAAGAAAAATGGTGGGCCCGCATGTTGGAACAATGCAACGTGGCTGTCACCCCAGGAAATAAGCTGTCAGTATTCTCAGCTATGGTCACCTTTCTTCAGGTGAAGACATCTGAGCGGATGACCAACAAATCATTCGATGTGATGTTGACTGCTTTCCGCAAATCTTTCCCAGATGCGTCTGAGCTGCCACACACCTACAGTAAAATGAAGAATTTCCTTCGTGCAATTGGAATTGGATATAATATGATCCATGTTTGTAAGAATAATTGTGTTCTGTTCAGGAAGGATTATGCCAACTTAAGTGAATGCCCGAAATGCAAATCATCAAGATGGAAAGATGGCGATGTTGTGAAGAGGATTCCTCATAATGTTCTGAGACATTTTCCAATTATACCAAGATTGCAGAGGTTGTTTCATGATGCTGAAACAAGAGAGGATGTACTGTGGCATTCTAGGAACCAGGAGTACAGAGATCAGAATGTAATGAGCCATCCATCTCATGGTAGTGAGTGGAAAAGCTTCAATCATAAACACAAAAACTTTGCTGCTGACTTGAGAAACATTAGACTTGGCTTAGCTTCAGATGGATTTAACCCATTTGGCCACCAGAGCGCCACATATAGCATGTGGCCAGTGCTTGTTATCCCTTACAACATGCCTCCTAATGTCTGCACCAAAGAATCAAACTACATGATGGCCTTGCTCATCCCAGGTCCAAAAAGTCCTGGAAAGGATTTTTATTTGTTCATGGAGCCTCTTGTGGAGGAACTTCAACAGCTATGGAGGGGTGTTCTCACTCAAGACCTATATAGCAGCCCACCAGCAGATTTCTTTCTGCGTGCTGTTATAATTTGGTGCATCCATGATTATCCGGGTTTGGACACTATGTCAGGGCGAACAACACATGGTTACAACACATGTGTTTGCTGTGACAGGAATCCGCTGTCATACGCAATACTTAGCAAGATTTGTTACATTGGACACAGCCGTTTCCTTGCCAAGGACAAGCCGCATCCTAGAAAATACCGAAGACATGTGTTCAATTCAAAGCATGAACACCGTGATGCCCCAAAGAGGCTCGCCGCAGATGAGTTGCAAGTGGAATTAGAGAAGGTCAGGCATATTACACCAGGAAACCATCCTGGTAATGGTAGAAGGAAAAGGAAGCGTGGCAGGCCAGAAGAGATATTATTGTTTACCCGCAGGTCCACTTTGTGGGACTTGGAGTATTGGAAAGATTTGGCTCGGCTGCATAATCTTGATGTGATGCACATCGAGAAAAATATATGTGATAGCATTATCGGCACACTTCTTAATATTGAAAGCAAGACGAAAGATACCTTAAAATCTAGGATTGATTTGACACACCTGGGTATCAGACAGGATTTGCAGGTGCAAGATGAAGGTAAACCACGGGATATGGCACCAGCTGTGTACGTCTTGGACAATGTAAAAAGAAAATAATTCTACGAGGTCATGCCACGTGTGAGATTCCCACATGGATTTGCTTCCAACCCTGAAAGGAGAGTCAGTGCAAATGGAAACAAGGTACAAGGGTTGAAAATGCATGACTGCCACGTGCTACTTCAAAGGGTTTTACCTGTTATCCTTAGAGGATTGGGCCGCCCTGACTTATACAGAGCAGTTGCAGAGTTGGGACAATTCTTCAGGGAACTCTGCAGTAGAAATATCAGGATAGATGCTTTGGAGCGTCCTAGAGACAAGATACCAACTATCCTATGCGACCTTGAGAAGATATATCCTCCAGCCTTCTTTGATGTGATGGTGCATTTGGTTGTTCATCTACCTGATGAGGCACTACTTAAAGGTCCAGTACAGTATGGCTGGATGTACCCTATTGAAAGGCGGCTAGGCACTTTCAAGGGCTATGTTAGGAACAGAGCTAGACCCAAGGGTTCCATTGCAGAGGCCTACATTGCTACAGAAGCGTTGACATTCTGCTCAAAATACATTGAAACAGCTGATCAGCTTAGCAAAGAGGTGGGTGAAGACAATCCCGGGCTCAATGTTTTCGATTATTCTGTTCGAGTTACAGGGAAGAGTCGACAAGAGGACAAACCTAAAGATTTGGACAAAATGGTTTGGTATGTGTTGAATAACTGTCCTGAGATACTACCTTATATCAAGTAAGTGCTAAGTACTGTAGCTTGTACATCGTAATCTACTAAACTTGCAGCACATTCTTATATATTTAGATGTTTGACGCGATCACTATGTTGTGCAACATCTACAAAAAGGAGGTACTGTCGTAAAATCCAAGAAACATTGACAAACTGGTTATGGCAGGATTTGCGAAATGTTTCAAGAGCCATGTAAGCTTTTGAATTGCACTGTCAGTTTTTTTAATATATTGAGTACATAAGATGACCAGCTTGTCTATTTTCTAACCATAGGTTAAGAAGATGCGGGAAGATGGGCAGGCAGTTGATGATGCCCTTTACTCACTAGCAATGGGTCCTGATACTCGGGTAAGACATTATGAATCTTGCGTTGTTGGAGATGTGCGCTACAACACCCTTGCACGATATGAAGGTAGGAAGACACAAAACAGTGCCATCATGAGCATGGATACGTATGACAAAGAGACGACTGAAATGTATGCTAACATAACAAACATTGTTCAGTTGCAGTATATCTCTAGTTTTGAGGATCATCGTTGTGTGGTTCTGTTGTGATGTCATTGGTATAACCTATTTTCCAGGATCGCAAAACCCAGAGCTGATGATTATTTCAAATCCACCAATGTCAAGGCGGCGTACCAGACCAACGAGCCTTTTATTTTGGCAAATCAAGCAACACAGATATTTTTCTTGGAAGACACATTTGCACGTATGACTGGAGAGTATTGCAAAGGTTTGAGCAGAGGAATTTGTTTAATGAAGTTGCACAACAAGATGATGCTTACACTGCTACTAATGTACAAGATAACACAGATGTTCCTAATATCTTTGAGAACCATCACGTCAATGACGCCGGCGAAAAGATTGCCTTTCGTGATGTTGACATACAAGAGTTGATCAAGAAGAAGCCAACGTTCGAGGACGTTGAGGACGAAGAAGAAGATGACACCGTGGGGAATTACGATTTAGACTGATACACATGGCGAAGATGTTGACGCTGCTGCTGTAGATGATGATTACATTTCTTTTGTCATATTTTCTTGTCAGAAGACGTTTTTTTATCTACTATGTGAAATTGTGTTTGCTATGACAACTGAAACCTGATAAACATGTTGTTTAGTATTTTGCTGTGAGAACATCACTTGTTATGTATGCTGATTTGTGTTTGGTGATTGTATGACGACTAAAACATGATGACATTGTTGTTTAGTTGTACTCATATTTGGCTGTGAAACTTGAATTTGATGACATAGTTTGATGTTGGACTGCAATTTGCTCGACGTCTTCGAATGAGAACAAAGCTGACCCGACAGGGCTTCTGCTATTTATTTATTTATGAGCAAAAGGGGATACCCCTTGATTTCTGTTAATAGAAATCATTAGATGTTCACAACACTACGCCCAGCCTGCTACACAGGTTTCATTCATTACTAGTTTCAGCAAAGTGCTCATGTCATAGCCACTGAATACATCACAAGTGCGACATACACTGCAAATAAAGAGACAATCATCCTACAAAGCACATCGATTTTGCCCATTATCTTCACAAGCTATTTCATCTCCTCATTGCTGTCAAGGCCGTTCAGCAGTTGTTGCTTGTCCATGATCAGAGGAACTGCATCTTTAACCTTCTGCTCTGCATCTTCCTCTTCTGTCGTTCCTTCAGTTACTTGTCCAACACCCCAACCTGCTGGTATTGGGATTCCTCGGCTAACCAAATAATCAGCATAGTTGCATTCCCCACATCAGCAACTTCCCAGAAATACAAATCACATGAATCTTCCCTTTTATGCACGAATCAAATTGGAAGATCATCAACCAAACTATTAAAAAAATCAGCAACTAAAAGCAACAGAAAAACACTTAAACATATTATTACCCCATGATTCGGGCATTTGTAGAAGACTTGGCTAGGGTTGAGGATT
This sequence comes from Triticum dicoccoides, assembly GCF_002162155.2. Lineage (NCBI taxonomy): Eukaryota > Viridiplantae > Streptophyta > Magnoliopsida > Poales > Poaceae > Triticum > Triticum dicoccoides. The sequence goes on along the minus strand of NC_041391.1, from coordinate 471,761,264 downwards.
GTGGTTGAGACGCGACGGATGACTCTGCGTGATTTGCAGCAGTGGCACCACACCAACGGTAGCGGGTTGCAATGAGCAATCAGTTGCTGTGCGCATGCCGGCGGGGGTGTGATGAGACCCACAGGCGATGGTACGGATGGCGGCTTGGTGCATATCTGGTTGTTGCCTGCTGAAGAGCAGGTGGACGAGCAGCTAGCGGACATGGTTGCTGCGGCCAGAGCTTATGATGCTAGGTAGAGTAAGTAGAGAAGAGGAGAAGCGAACGTTGGATATGTCAGTTTCATTACTCGCAGAGTAGCATAGCACCATATATAGTCATAGTCTAGGTTTGGATTCGAACCAGCTACAGGAGCGCATCTCTCTTTTTTCTAAAACTGGGCAACGTCTCTTTACTGATACACTAACTTGTTCTATACGCCTTCCCAAGTCTTTGATTTTCTTTCCCTTTTTTGCGAGGAAGGAAGGAGGACAAAATTGAGAGTTCCTGGGACTCAAACCCAAGACCTCTCGGTTGAAAACCAAGGGTGCTAGTCACTTATGTGGAAAATGTTCCCTGGGATGAGTACGGAAAACGAACGCATTTTCCTCACAGTTTTAGTTGCAACACAAGATCGAACGGTCACAGTTTTGGGAGTGTTATCAGGCCAACGAGCCCAGTTTTTCTTTTCTTCCTATATATAAAAAAGTATGCTACTTGGTGTCGGCTTAGTCAACAAATGATTGTGCCAACCTTAACCATTGGATTGACATTCAACATCTGTCGTGTTTCTTCAGTCTCTTCTTCCTCAAGCCGCCAAAGCCAAATCAGCGTCGGCGGGACCGCCTGCTCCTGCCTCCCACGGTTGGATGTGCTGCCGCGCATGCATCATGGCCAAATCGCACCCTAAAACTCTGTGCATCTTCCCCGGCTCCTGTTCGTTCCCCTCCGAGGCCTCACCATCGTCCTCTGCCTTGGTTCACTCACCGCGGCGCCGCCCTCCGGTGTTGTCAACATGGTCAAAAATCGAGAGGAATAAGGAGATGACTGTACATGGTGAGGATGATAGTAGGGACCCAGCAACACGCGTAGTAATTTTGTTTTTTCGGGACGGAGAAGGGTATCAACTGGATTGTGCGGGACCTATGGTCCGTCTAGCCCAGGCTTTTATTTCATATGTTTAGCACATGACCAGCCCAGTTTGTTTTTTTCCTTTCTGAAAATGGCTAGCCAGCTATTTTGTTTTTTGTAGAATAACCAACGTAGGCCTACTTGCTTTTCTACGCCCTGTTGGGCCAGAAATCTTTCAAGACGAGGAGGGATGCATTTTGCCCAGAAAATGGGCTATAAGTAATAAGAAATGGGCTATAAGTAATAATAGTTGGGCTGTAAAATGAAAAATACAGTAAACAGGCAATTAGTTCCAAAATATTGTTTTCTTTCGGATTTTGATATTTTAAATTTCATTGTTTTTGCGCGGGTAAAATTTCATTGAATTTAAATTAAGGTATATTTAGATTTAAAATTAATTTGAATCTGGCTAGAAATTTCGGGTTGTATGATGTTTGGGAAAGATTTGAAGGCTGACTTGTGGGTCTACTAGGTTGACGTGTACTTTGGCTTTGTCAACTTAGTCCACAAACGATTCTAGCAGCAGTGACCGTTGGATGTTAGTCCAACGGCCATGCTGCTTCTTCAATATCTGATCTTATTGCTCCAGCCGCCCAAACCAGAGCTGGTGGGACTGCCTGCTCCCGCCCCCCGTGGCCGGTTGTGGTGCGGCACAGGCCGCACCGCCCCACCCTACTTCATTGCTGGCCAGGCCATTCCTCTACTCACCCACACCTCCTGTTATTTTCCGGCGGCGGCAGCCGGACGAGTAAACCCTCGTACTCCCCACCGCGTGGGCAACTGTCGGTGTCAAAACCGGCGGATCTCGGGTAGGGGGTCCCGAACTGTGCGTCTAGGCGGATGGTAACAGGAGACAAGGGACACGATGTTTTACCCAGGTTCGGGCCCTCTTGATGGAGGTAAAACCCTACGTCCTGCTTGATTGATATTGATATTGTGGATGTTTACAAGAGTGGATCTACCACGAGATCAAGGAGGCTAAACCCTAGAAGCTAGCCTATGGTATGATTGTAATGGTTGTTGTTGTGTCCTACGGACTAGAGCCATCCAGTTTATATAGACACCGGAGAGGGCTAGGGTTACATAGAGTCGGTTACAATGGTAGGAGATCTACATATCCGTATCGCCAAGCTTGCCTTCCACGCCAAGGAAAGTCCCATCCGGACACGGGACGAAGTCTTCAATCTTGTATCTTCATAGTCTTGGAGTCCGGTCGATGATAATAGTCCGGCCGATGATAGTTCGGCTGATGATGGTAGTCCGGCTATCCGGACACCCCCTAATCCAGGACTCCCTCAATAGCCCCTGAACCAGGCTTCAATGACGATAAGTCCGGCGCGTATATTGCTTGGCATTGCAAGGCGGGTTCCTCCTCCGAATGATAGAAGATTGTGAACACCAGGATAGTGTCCAACTCTGCAAAATAAATTCCACATTTCACCGTAGAGAGAATAATATATACACAAGTTCGATCTGCTGATGTTTTTTGTGGCATGACGTCACGCCACTACCAAGCCATTACTTGAACCGTTTTTACTCTACCACCTCAGCGCATTTAGCGAAGCGGTTTCCTTGGCACGTCTTGTCGAAGCAGAGATCGTGTTTCCCCTTAATCCAGGATTCTCATCAATACGGACGTGGGTAACCCAACCGCGCCCGTCGCCACGCCCCCTCTATCGAAGGCGAGTCCCAAACGGTCATGGAGACGGCTCTTGGTATTCTCCCTCTTTATAACGGGACCAAGGCTCGTTTCTTTTCTTCAATCCTCCATCGAATCCTCTCCCCGCTCCAAGTTCCTGCACCTAGAGCTCCAGATTCGAGCGCTTCGGACCTTCAACGATGTCCGGTTCCGACCTCCAGGGCCGGTGGATGCCCTCCTCCGTCACGGAGGAGGACGTGCTAAAGTTGCGGGAGGCCAAGTACCTGGCTTATGAGATTTCGCACAGGTTGCCTGCCGAAGGGCAGGCCATCCTCACCCCCGAGCCCGGCGAGTATGTCGTCTTTGTATCCCACCTCCGTCGGGGTTTAGGCTTCCCGATGGATCCTTTTGTGAGAGGGCTCATGTTTTACTATGGGTTGGAATTCCACGATTTGGCTCCGGAGTCCATCCTCCATATTTCCGCATTTATTGTTGTCTGCGAAGCCTTCCTCCGCGTCGCCCCTCACTTCGGCCTGTGGCCGAAGACCTTCAATGTGGCGCCGAAGATGATCGGGGGGCGTCAAGCGGAGTGCGGCGGGGCGGCCATAAGTAGGAGGGCCGATGCCCCGTGGCCCGCTGGCTCCTTCCAAGAGGAGCTCGGCCCATGGCAGCAAGAGTGGTTCTATATCACCGTTCCGAGGGGCCGCAGACAAAAGCCGCCGCCCTCATTCCGCCCGGGACCTCCACGACGGTTGATGTCGTGGGTCAACCAAGGGCTCAACTGGGGGCCGTCAAAGGACGTGCCCCAATTGCAGGGCCGGATTCGAGATCTCCAAACAAGGGAGGTCGATACGGTGGTGGTAATGCAGGTTATGCTGATTAGGCGTATCCCGCCCTGCAAACGCCGCCCTCTCCGGCTGTGGAAGTTTAATCCGGAGGGCCCACGGATTCTTCAACACTTCATGGGTATGACACCCCTGGAGATGTACAAATTATTCTTCGGATCGCAAGAGGCGCGTCCGGAATTGACCGAGGATGCTGGCCTAAGCTGCAATCGCCCGGATACTCAAGTAAGTAGTTCCAAGTCCGGACATACTGTTTGTTTGCCTTTTGATAATTCGCTTTATGACCAACTTCCTTCTAAACAGGAGTGGATAGCAGCAGAAAAATTGATACGGTGTCCGGCCCCCTTCCCCGAGACCGCGCCGGATTCCGTGCTGGTTCGGATGCTTGAGGTTGCGCCTCTAGAGGAAGGCGAAGGGGAAAGCAGGAAAGCTACTGCCTCGCCTAAGGAGGCTCTTGAAAGAGGGGGGATCGAGAATCCCTCCCTCCAAGGGGAGAAGAGGACTGCCTCCAAGGACCCGGGAGCAAGAGCCCCTAAACGGGGGAAGAAATCTTCGCCAGAGGGTCCTGCGTCCGGGGAGGCCCCGGCCGCACAATCTCCCTTAAAGAGTCAGCTCTCCAACGAGCCGTACGTAGAAAGAGAGGAGTTTTATAATAAGGGACATCCCTATTTGTGCTTCTGAGGATAACTAAAGTTTTTACCTTGTAGTTCGGATCTCCGTCCTTCGCAAATGAGCTCGTCTTCGGGGGACCTTCATCCGGAGATGATGGAGAGCGAGACGCCTCCGTCCGGGGCGCCGTCGGATAGGACGGACGAGCCTGAAGTGTCGTCACGGAGGGAGCCCCCTGGTTTGGCAGAGCCGGATAGTTCGGCGCCAACTGGTGTACAGCTGAAGGATCTGCTTGAGAAGGCGTCTATCTTAGAAGATCACCACGCATTGATGAGCATGGTGATTGAAAGGATTTCGTCCGCCGAAGGCGGGTTGCATAATGCCGTCAGGAGTTTGCTGGCGGGGTTTGAGGTGCGTAAAAATGACACACCTTCTAACAGTTTAGCATATAGAATGCGCCCTGTATAGATAGTAGCCCCTGAGACTCGGTAGGTTGTCGAAATCGACAGCGTGCCGAGGATCAAAATCGCAGGTTTAAATTTCCGCCGTGCCGATGCAGGTGGCGGGTCGTCCGGGGGCCAGCCGGACTGATGGAGTTGCTGAACTAAAGCGGCAACTCACTATTGCGGATGCAGACATCACGCTAGTCAACAGGCGACTTGATGAGTCGCAAGGTAAGTGTTTTTGTGCGGTCACTTGGTAAGGGGGCCGAAGCCAGCTCCTTACAACATGTGCGTGAAATGCAGATAGTGCCGCTGCTGTGGAGAGCCTTCGGGCCAAACTTGCTCAAGCCAAGGAGCAGGCCAGAAGGAGTAATGCGGCGGCCTCGAGGGCAACCGAGGAGTTAGCGGCAGAATGGGCCGCACACTGACGGAGCAGGGAAGAGATGGCCGAAATGGCCGTGAAGTTAAAAGATGCTACCGACTGCAATGAGGCTCTTGGGAAGGAGTGCCTAGCGGGGCAAAAAGACCTGGATAAGGCCACCGCCGAAGTCAAGGATGCCCGCTCTGCAATGCGGGCTATAAAGGAAGAGCTGCGCCAGGCCGGAGAAATTGTAGCTGGCAAGCCTTTTCTGCTGTGCCGAAGGTTCACGGATCCAAAGTATGCTCAGCTGGGCCAACTGTGGGGTCCGGAGGACCCTTATATGGACTTAGCAGCGAGTGCGGCGGATGCCGTTGTGCATTTTCGAAGCCAGAAGGATCATAAGATGGAAGAGCTGTATTGGTCTCAATTCCATAGTCCGGAGCGTTCACTTCCGCTGACCGATCGTTTGGCCGAGTGGGCTGAGCTAAATAGGTTGTCCGGGCTTGCTATGAAGGATATAGTGACCCATGTCTGGCCGGATAGGCCCGAGCCGAAGAGTTACTTTGGCTTATTGCAGCAATTTCTTGGGGCGGTGCCACATATCAAGGCGATGAAGCGGTCGGCCTGCATAGAGGGTGCGCGGATGGCACTCGCTCGTGTGAAGACACATTTGACAGAGATGGATGCCACCGCTGTTGCGACCCCGGGTTCGGATGATAACCGGTTACCCGCCGAGCACTATTTTGGCGAAGTGCTGCGTGGTGCTCGTGTAATAGAGTCGCAGTGCTGAAAAAATGTTACGTTTGAATGAACATTTTTATGATGTAAAACAATATTTATGATGTAAGCGCCTTTTATACCTGTGCGTTCAAGTAATAGAATATCTCCTATGCGGCCGTTCATGTATACGTGTGTATAACCTGAAAGATGGCAGTCGTCGGCTTCAGCCCCCACGCACAAGGTGTGGGGGTGTTCGCAAAAAATAACGCGTTTTCACACTTAATCCGACGTCTCGATCCTGTAAAGGAGGTGGTAGCGTAGCAAACGAGGCAACCGGACTATAATGCTTTATCACTTTCACTTAGCCATGGAGTTCGAGGGTGGGGCTACGACATAGCCCCTGGGGGCACCGCGCTCTCCGAATTTGGTGCGCGTATGTGCCTGACCGGGAAACGGCCCTTCATCAAAGCGGAGGAATTCTAAACATTCCCATGGTCGATCGAGTGGTTGACTAGTCTCTCGCTGTATCATGACAGTCAGTTTTCGGCTTTGTCTACTGAGGTGCTCGCCCAGCCGAACTGCGGCACAATCGCAGTAGTTCTCCTGGTGCCATGTTAGCCGATGATATGGAACGTAAGGCAGCAAAACACAGGAGCAGGGCAAACCCAACATTTGACCAAAGACATGATTCGGAGCTGATGCATATAAGGCCTAACTCGAGACGCCGAACACTCCCGAAGGTGTTCGGTCTTTACAATAGCGGGCAAAACAATGCCCTAAGCCCCTTGTGTCCAGGTACGGGCAAGTTCTTCTGGCGCGGCCGATGCCAAAACGCCAGTCTCCACTCTGGTCATAATGAGAAACCAGGGGATTATAGCAACAAGAGACAGTAAGAAAGGTTTATGTAGGGTCTTAGTCTGAAAAGAGTCCTTGCAACGGGTCCCTACTGCACGTCTGTGCCTGTGTCTCCGTTGTGCCGTATCCTGGACGGGTGTGCACGCTGTTCATCTGTAAAAAGAGAGGAACTTAGTTTGAAAAGAAATCGTGCGAGAAAGTGCATAAAAAATTGAAATATAGATTAATAAAGCTGAGCCTATGCTAGCTCATTATGGCTTATATGTACAAACCCTTGTGAAGGGGTGTGCGGCTAGGTAGCCCCTAGCTTATTCATTCCGGACTCGTCCAGCCGTGTCCGGGGTCTCAGGCGACCTTTCAATGAAATTATGCCACGTTGATCGTGCATTTTAAGCGTAAGAGACGCGTAATGTGGTAGTGCACTGAAGCGGACGAAAGCTTCCTGTCCCAGTGATGCTTGATAGCTACTTTTAAATGGGGCGACATGAAAGGTTAGCTTTTCTCGTCGAAAGTTGTCAGGTGACCCGAACACAACTTCTAGTAATAATGAAACTGTGCACCTGGCGTAAGGGCCTGGCGCCACTCCTTTGAAGGAAGTGCGGCTATGCCGACTTGTAGTGGGGTCTATCCCAACTTGCGGATTGTGTCCGAATATAGCAGGTTTAAGTCACTGCCGCCGTCCATCAAAACCTGCGTGAATTGCAGTCCGTCTATTATGGGATCCAATATCAGGGCAGTCTATCTTGCGTTCCGGATACTTCTGGACTAATCCAGATGGTCGAAAGTGATTGGTTTTGACATCCAATCTCGGTGTTCCGCTGGGGTGGACCGTGCGACACTTGTCTTAGCGAGTGCCGTGTTGGTTTTCCGTACTATCACATGAAGTGAGTTTACTGTTTTGACTTCTTGTGGGAAAGTCTTTTGATTTCCGGTGCTCTGCTGGTGGGGTTCGTCATCGTCCTTGCTTGGCGCATCGAGCCCCTTGTGTCCGGCGTTGAGTCTGCCAGACTATTTAAAAACCCAACAATTTCGGTTGGTATGGTTTGCAGGCCTTCCGGAGGTACTGTGGATTTGACATATCTGATCTAAAATTTTGTTTAAATTTGATAGCTCGTCGCTGTTGTCCTTAAGAGGCAGTGTTTTATTGTTTGGCCACGAGCTTTTGAATTCGGTGTTGACCGCCGTGCCCTTTGGGCTTTTTTCTTTATTCCGGCGCTGATCTTTCCTGCGCCGTGATCTTCGGTTTCCATCTCTGATCTCGGATGTACTCGGGTCGCTGGTGCTGCATCTTGCTAGCCAGTTGTCTTCTCCCGCGCAAAAGCGCGTCATGAGGCTTGTTAGCGCGGCCATTGTTCTTGGCTTCTCTTGGCCGAGGTGTCTGGCGAGCCGTTCGTCTTGGACATTGTGTTTAAAAGCTGCTAAGGCTTCCACGTCCGGACAGTCGACTATTTGGTTCTTTTTTGTAAGGAACCTGTTCCAGAATTTACGCGCTGACTCTCCGGGCTGTTGGGTTATATGACTCAGATCGTCTGCATCCGGAGGGCGGACATAAGTCCCTTGAAAATTTGCTCTAAACGCGTCCTCAAGCTCTTCCCAACTTCCAACAGTGTTTTCTGGGAGGCTTTTGAGCCAATGCTGAGCTAGCCCTTTGAGCTTGAGGGGTAGGTATTTTATGGCGTGGAGATCATCTCCTCTGGCCATGTGTATGTGTAGTATGTAATCTTCTATCCAGACTCCGGGGTCTGTTGTGCCGTTGTATGCCTCTATGTTTATGGGTTTGAACCCTGCTAGAAATTCATGATCCAGCACCTCATCGGTAAAACATAGCGGGTGTGCGGCGCCCCTGTATTTGGGTGTGCCGCTGTCTTCGAACACTTGTCGTGTTGTGTTATTTCCTGGGGCCCTCTTTTTTGGCCCGTAGATGGACCTAGTTGGGCCGTCCGTTTTCCCGGGATCATAAGTCGGCTTGTGTGCGGCGCCGCTTGTCGCTTTTGGCCTGTCATCTGGCCGTCTATCCGGCCAGGCGGCCTCTTTATTTTTTGACTGTGAGGGCTCTATGGCTTCCTCGTCGAATTCTGGCAGCAACTTGTGCTTCGGGTAGCTTTTTGTTTGATGGCCGTTGCCATATTTGTCTGCGGTCTTGAGTATTTTGCTCCACTTCATTCTGAGTATGTCTTCCGCTGTTTTGAGCTTCCGTTTTTCCTTCTTCAAACTTCTTGCAGTGGCGACGAGTCTTTTGTGAAGGTTCTTATGCTCCGATGGTGTGTCCGGACTGTTGATTGCTCCGTGAAGGGGTTGATTATCCGGTTCGTCCTGTTCGGATAGTTGCTTGGTTGTATGTTCGTCGTCCGCTGGTTTGCCCTGCTCTATCGCTGGGTCGTTAGGAATGCTGCTTTGATCGAGGCGGGACTTAAGGCGGCGTCTACGTCGCCGTTTTGGTTGTTTATCGGCGGGATTATCTGCCATGTCCCATTGTTCCTCGTTATCGCTTCCCTTTGGGGTGTCCACCATATGTATGTCATGTGACGAGGTGGCCTTCCAGTGCCCTGTAGGCGCTGGTTCTTGATTGTCTCTGGCATCGTCGTCCATACCGTTGATGTCTTCGGAGTCGTAGTTTAGCACGTCGGTTAGATCGTCGATGGTGGCTACGAAGTGGGTGGTGGGTGGGCTCTGAATTTCTTCATCATCCGCATCCCAGCCATCCTGGCCGTAGTTCGGCCAGGGCTCTCCGAATAGCGAGAGATGCTTCAGCGAATTTAAGATATCGCCGAAGGGTGAGTGCTGAAAGATGTCCGTAGCGGTGAATTCCATGATCGGCGCCCAATCGGATTCGACTGGCAGGGGCGCAGGAGGTTCGGAGTCCGGCAGAGAGTCCGGCACCTCGGAGTCATGAGCTTTATGCGGGACAAGGTAAGTGTTCGGCTCCATCGCCGTAGAGGTTGCAGCTCCCGAGGCGGTGCCCAGCCATCCGTCCTCGATCTGAGCGATCGGCTCCGGACTATGGGTCGGAGCAGATTCGTGTGCGGCCTCCAAGGCACTGTCCGGCGGTAGAGTTAGGTCATGCCCATCGTGACAGCGCGGCACGCTCGGCTGTGGCTCAGATCCATCGAAGATCAAGTCCCCGCGGATATCGGCCGTGAAGTTTAGGCTTCCAAACCTGACCCGACGGCCAAGGGCGTAGCTTTCGATCTGCTCCAGATGGCCAAGTGAGTTGGCCCGCAGTGCGAAGCCGCCGGATACGAAGATCTATCTAGGGAGAAAAGTCTCACCCAGGACTGCGTCGTTGTCGATTGAAGAGGCCATCAAGCCTATCGGTGACGACACAGAGGAACTCTCAATGAAACCACCAATGTCGGTGTCAAAACCGGTGGATCTCGGGTAGGGGGCCTCGAACTATGCGTCTAGGCGGATGGTAACAGGAGACAAGGGACACGATGTTTTACCCAGGTTCGGGCCCTCTTGATGGAGGTAAAACCCTACGTCCTGCTTGATTGATATTGATATTGTGGATGTTTACAAGAGTGGATCTACCACGAGATCAAGGAGGCTAAACCCTAGAAGCTAGCCTATGGTATGATTGTAATGGTTGTTGTTGTGTCCTACAGACTAGAGCCATCCGGTTTATGTAGACATCGGAGAGGGCTAGGGTTACATAGAGTCGGTTACAATGGTAGGAGATCTACATATCCGTATCGCCAAGCTTGCCTTCCACGCCAAGGAAAGTCCCATCCGGACACGGGACGAAGTCTTCAATCTTGTATCTTCATAGTCTTGGAGTCCGGTCGATGATAATAGTCCGGCCGATGATAGTTCGGCTGATGATGGTAGTCCGGCTATCCGGACACCCCCTAATCCAGGACTCCCTCAGCAACCATTGCCGAGTCTTCCCCGGCTCCGTGTCGTTCCCTTCCTAGGCCTCGCCATCGTCCACCGCCATGGTGCTCTCGGCGCGGCCTGGTCAACATGGTCAATGAACGACATCCATCGGATGTGGACTGTATGTGGAGAGGCTGACAGCTGGGTCCATGGCCACACATAAGGAAATGCCTCCTTATTATGCGCAAAATAATGATTCCAACACCTGACAGCTGGGACCCACCGGAAGGGCCTCTGTATTTCACAAAAAAAATGTTCCACCCGCTGACAGGTCGGACCCACCAGCTATATCTTCGCACATAAGGAAGTGCCTCATTATTACGCACAAAAAATGAATACCCACCTGCTAGCTGGGACCCACCATAGTGGGAGGATGACTTGTGGGCCAACTAAGTTGACGGGGACAGAGGGCTTTGTCAACTTAGTCAATATGAACGGTTCTATCCCCAGTGACCGTACGATGTCCATCGAACGGCCGTAGTGCTTCTTCAACCTCTGGTCTTCTTGCTCCAGCCGCCCAAACTAGCGTCGGTCGTGTCGCATGCTCCTGCCTCCCATGGCCGGCTATGATGCCACGGAGGCCTCACCCCCCCTAATACTCCCACCGCCGGCTAGGCCATCCCTCTACTCACCCACACCCCCTGTTATTCTGCGGTGACGGTAGCCTCACAAGAAAGCCGAACTAGTGAATCCTCGTACTCCTCTCTGCGCGGGCTTCCACTACTGCGTCTTCCCCGGCTCCGTGTTGTCCCTTTCCTAGGCCTCGCCGTCGTCCACTACCCTACTGCTCTCAGCGCGGCGTGGTCAAAGTGGTCAAGGAACGACTTCCATCGGAAGAGTACTGTACGTGGAAAGACTGATAGCTGGATCCACGGCGGCCGCAAGGAAGTGCCTCCTTATTACACGCAAAATAATTATTCATCCACCTGATAGCAGGGACCCACCGGACGGGCCACCATATTTTACGAAAAGAACATTTCCCCCCTGACTGCTGGGACCCACCAGCTACATCTTCGCACGCAAGGAAGTGCGTCCGGGCAAAAAGAAGATTCGCCCCCCTGACTATTGGGACCCACCAGCTACATCTTCGCATGCAAGGAAGTGGCTCACAGTCGGGACCCACCTGGTCGAAGCGTACGTAGCGTTGTCATTCTGGTTGCGAATGTGTACGTACATACTGGTGGATGTAGAGGCGTGCACGTGTTGTAGTAGAGGCATGCACATAGCATGTACACGTTGTTGGGGAACATAGTAATTTCAAAAAAATTCCTACGCACACGCAAGATCATGGTGATGCATAGCAACAAGAGGGGGGAGTGTTGTATACATACCCTTGTAGACCGTAAGCGGAAGCGTTAGCAGAAGGCGGTTGATGTAGTCGTACGTCTTCACGATCCGATCGATCAAGTACCGAACATACGGCACCTCCAAGTTCGGCACACGTTTCGCCCGATGACATCCCTCGAACTCCGATCCAGCCAAGTGTTGAGGGAGAGTTTTGTCAGCACGACGGCGTGGTGATGATGATGATGTTCTACCGACACAGGGCTTCGCCTAAGCACCACTGCAGAATTAACGAGGTGGACTATGGTGGAGGGGGCACCGCACACGGCTAAAAGATCAAACGATCAATTGTTGTGTCTATGAGGTGCCCCCTGCCCCGGTATATAAAGGAGCAAGGGGGGGTGGCCAGCCAAGGGGAGAGGCACGCCGGGAGGAGTCCTACTCCCACCGGGAGTAGGACTCCCACCTGTCCTAGTTGGATTAGGACTTGGGAGGGGGGAAAGAGGAGGGAGAGAGGAAGGAAGGGGGGGTGCCGCCCCCATCTCCTTGTCCTATACGGACTAGGGGGGAGGGGCACGCGGCCCAGCCCTGGTCGCCTCTCCTCTTCTTCGTAAAGGCCCACTAAGGCCCATTAACCTCCCGGGGGGTTCCGGTAACCTCCCGGTACTCCGGTAAAATCCTGATTTCACCCGGAACACTTCCGATATCCAAACATAGGCTTCCAATATATCAGTCTTAATGTCTCAACCATTTCGAGACTCCTCGTCATGTCCGTGATCACATCCGGGACTCTGAACAACCTTCGGTACATCAAAACATATAAACTCATATATAACTGTCATCGTAACGTTAAGCGTGCGGACCCTACGGGTTCGAGAACTATGTAGACATGACCGAGACACGTCTCCGGTCAATAACCAATAGCGGAACCTGGATGCTCATATTGGTTCCCACATATTCTACGAAGATCTTTATCAGTCAGACCGCATAACAACATACGTTGTTCCCTTTGTCATCGGTATGTTACTGGCCCGAGATTCGATCGTCGGTATCTCAATACCTAGTTCAATGTTGTTACCGGCAAGTCTCTTTACTCGTTCTGTAATACATCATCCCACAACTAACTCATTAGTTGCAATGCTTGCAAGGCTTAAGTGATGTGTATTACCGAGAGGGCCCAGAGATACCTCTCCGACAATCGGAGTGACAAATCCTAATCTCGAAATACGCCAACCCAACATGTACCTTCGGAGACACCTATAGAGCACCTTTATAATCACCCAGTTACGTTGTGACGTTTGGTAGCACACAAAGTGTTCCTCCGGTAAACGGGAATTGCATAATCTCATAGTCATAGGAACATGTATAAGGCATGAAGGAAGCAACAGCAACATACTAAACGATCGTGTGCTAAGCTAATGAAATGGGCCATGTCAATCACATCATTCTCCTAATGATGTGATCCCGTTAATCAAATGACAACTCATGTCTATGGCTAGGAAACATAACCATCTTCGATTAAGGAGCTAGTCAAGTAGAGGCATACTAGTGACTCTCTATTTGTCTATGTATTCACACATGTATTATGTTTCCGGTTAATACAATTCTAGCATGAATAATAAACATTTATCATGATATAAGGAAATAAATAATAACTTTATTATTGCCTCTAGGGCATATTTCCTTCAGTCTCCCACTTGCACTAGAGTCAATAATCTAGATTACACAGTAATGATTCTAACACCCATGGAGCCTTGGTGTTGATCATGTTTTGCTCATGGAAGAGGCTTACTCAACGGGTCTGCAACATTCAGATCTGTATGTATCTTGCAAATTTCTATGTCTCCCACCTGGACTAGATCCCGGATGGAATTGAAGCGTCTCTTGATGTGCTTGGTTCTCTTGTGAAATCTGGATTCCTTCGCCAAGGCAATTGCACCAGTATTGTCACAAAAGATTTTCATTGGACCCGATGCACTAGGTATGACACCTAGATCGGATATGAACTCCTTCATCTAGACTCCTTCATTTGCTACTTCCGAAGCAGCTATGTACTCCGCTTCACATGTAGATCCCGCCACGACGCTTTGTTTAGAACTGCACCAACTGACAGCTCCACCGTTCAATGTAAACACATATCCGGTTTGCGATTTAGAATCGTCCGGATCAGTGTCAAAGCTTGCATCAACGTAACCATTTATGATGATCTCTTTGTCACCTCCATAAACGAGAAACATATCCTTAGTCCTTTTCAGGTATTTCAGGATGTTCTTGACCGATGTCCAGTGACCAACTCCTGGATTACTTTGGTACCTCCCTGCTAGACTTATAGCAAGGCACACATCAGGTCTGGTACACAACATTGCATACATGATAGAGCCTATGGCTGAAGCATAGGGAACATCTTTCATTTTCTCTCTATCTTCTGCAATGGTCGGGCATTGAGTCTTACTCAACTTCACACCTTGTAACACAGGCAAGAACCCTTTCTTTGCTTGATCCATTTTGAACTTCTTCAAAACTTTGTCAAGGTATGTGCTTTGTGAAAGTCCAATTAAGCGTCTCGATCTATCTCTATAGATCTTAATGCCCAATATGTAAGCAGCTTCACCGAGGTCTTTCATTAAAAAACTCTTATTCAAGTATCCTTTTATGCTATCCAGAAATTCTATATCATTTCCAATCAGTAATATGTCATCCACATATAATATCAGAAATGCTACAGAGCTCCCACTCACTTTCTTGTAAATACAGGCTTCTCCAAAAGTCTGTATAAAACCAAATGCTTTGATCACACTATAAAAGTGTTTATTCCAACTCCGAGAGGCTTCCACCAGTCCATAAATGGATCGCTGGAGCTTGCACACTTTGTTAGCTCTCTTTGGATTGACAAAACCTTCTGGTTACATCATATACAACTCTTCTTCCAGAAATCCATTCAGGAATGCAGTTTTGACATCCATTTGCCAAATTTCATAATCATAAAATGCAGCTATTGCTAACATGATTCGGACAGACTTAAGCATCGCTGTGGGTGAGAAGGTCTCATCGTAGTCAATCCCTTGAACTTGTCGAAAACCTTTTGCAACAAGTCGAGCTTTGTAGACAGTAACATTACCGTCAGCGTCAGTCTTCTTCTTGAAGATCCATTTATTCTCAATTGCTTGCCGATCATCGGGCAAGTCAACCAAAGTCCATACTTTGTTCTCATACATGGATCCCATCTCAGATTTCATGGCCTCAAGCCATTTTGCGGAATCTAGGCTCACCATCGCTTCTTCATAGTTCGTAGGTTCATCATGATCTAGTAGCATGACCTCCAGAACAGGATTACCGTACCACTTTGGTGCAGATCTTATTCTGTTTGACCTACGAGGTTCAGTAACAACTTGATCTGAAGTTCCATGATCATCATCATTAACTTCCTCACTAATTGGTGTAGATGTCACAGGAACCGGTTTCTGTGATGAACTACTTTCCAATAAGGGAGTAGGTACAATTACCTCATCAAGTTCTACTTTCCTCCCACTCACTTCTTTCAAGAGAAACTCCTTCTCTAGAAAAACTCCGAATTTAGAAACAAAAGTCTTGCCTTCGGATTTGTGATAGAAGGTGTACCCAACAGTTTCCTTTGGGTATCCTATGAAGACACATTTCTCCAATTTGGGTTCGAGCTTATCAGGTTGAAGTTTTTTCACATAAGCATCGCAGCCCCAAACTTTAAGAAACGGCAACTTTGGTTTCTTGCCAAACCATAGTTCATAAGGCGCTGTCTCAACGGATTTTGATGGTGTCCTATTTAACATGAATGCAGCCGTCTCTAAAGCATAACCCCAAAACAATAGCGGTAAATCAGTAAGAGACATCATAGATCGCACCATATCAAGTAAAGTACGATTACGACATTCGGACACACCATTACGCTGTGGTGTTCCGGGTGGCGTGAGTTGCAAAACTATTCCGCATTGTTTCAAATATAGACCAAACTCGTAACTCAAATATGCTCCTCCATGATCAGATCGTAGAAACTTTATTTTCTTGTTACGATGATTTTCAACTTCACTCTAAAATTCTTTGAACTTTTCAAAAGTTTTAGACTGATGTTTCATTAAGTAGATATACCCATATCTGCTTAAATCATCTGTGAAGGTGAGAAAATAATGATATCCGCCACGAGCCTCAATATTCATTGGACCACATACATCTGTATGTATGATTTCCAAAAAATGTGTTGCTCTCTCCATAGTATTGGAGAACGGCGTTTTAGTCATTTTGCCCATGAGGCACGGTTCGCAAGTACCAAGTGATTCATAATCAAGTGGTTCCAAAAGTCCATCGGTATGGAGTTTCTTCATGCGTTTTACACCGATATGACCTAAATGGTAGTGCCACAAATAAGTTGCACTATCATTATCAACTCTACATCTTTTGGCTTCAACATTATGAATATGTGTATCACTACTATCGAGATTCAATAAAAATAGACCACTCTTCAAGGGTGCATGACCATAAAAGATATTACTCATATAAATAGAACAACCATTATTCTCTGATTTAAATGAATAACCGTCTCGCATCAAACAAGATCCAGAAATAATGTTCATGCTCAACGCTGGTACCAAATAACAATTATTTAGGTCTAAAACTAATCCCAAAGGTAGATGTAGAGGTAGCGTGCCGACCGCGATCACATCGACTTTGGAACCATTTCCTACGTGCATCGTCACCTCGTCCTTAGCCAATCTTTGCTTAATCCGTAGCCCCTATTTCGAGTTGCAAATATTAGCAATAGAACCAATATCAAATACCCAGGTGCTACTGCGAGCATTAGTAAGGTACACATCAATAACATGTATATCACATATACCTTTGTTCACCTTGCCATCCTTCTTATCCGCCAAATACTTGGGGCAGTTCCACTTCCAGTGACGAGTCTTCTTGCAATAGAAGCACTCAGTTTCAGGCTTAGGTCCAGACTTGGGTTTCTTCTCCTGAGCAGCAACTTGTTTGCTGTTCTTCTTGAAGTTCCCCTTCTTCTTCCCTTTGCCCTTTTTCTTGAAACTAGTGGTCTTGTTGACCATCAACACTTGATGCTCCTTCTTGATTTCTACCTCCGCAACCTTTAGCATTGCGAAGAGCTCGGGAATCATCTTATCCATCCCTTGCATGTTATAGTTGATCACGAAGCTCTTGTAGCTTGGTGGCAGTGATTGAAGAATTCTGTCAATGACGCTATCATCCGGAAGATTAAATCCCAGTTGAATCAAGTGATTATTATACCCAGACATTTTGAGTATATGCTCACTGGCAGAACTATTCTCCTCCATCTTGCAGCTGTAGAACTTATTGGAGACTTCATATCTCTCAATCCGGGCATTTGCTTGAAATATTAACTTCAACTCCTGGAACATCTCATATGCTCCATGACGTTCAAAACGTCGTTGAAGTCCCGGTTCTAAGCCGTAAAGCATGGCACACTGAACTATCAAGTAGTCATCAGCTTTGCTCTGCCGGACGTTCACAACATCTGGTGTTGCTCCTACAGCAGGTCTGGCACCCAGCGGTGCTTCTAGAACGTAATTCTTCTGTCAGCAATGAGGATAATCCTTAAGTTACGGACCCAGTCCGTGTAATTGCTACCATCATCTTTCAACTTAGCTTTCTCAAGGAACGCATTAAAATTCAACGGAACAACAGCACGGGCCATCTGTCTACAATCAACATAGACAAGCAAGACACTATCAGGTACTAAGTTCATGATAAATTTAAGTTCAATTAATCATATTACTTAAGAACTCCCACTTAGATAGACATCCCTCTAATCCTCCAAGTGATCACGTGATCCAAATCAACTAAACCATGTCCGATCATCACGTGAGATGGAGTAGTTTCAATGGTGAACATCACTATGTTGATCATATCTACTATATGATTCACGCTCGACCTTTCGGTCTCCATGTTCCGAGGCCATATCTTTTATATGCTAGGCTCGTCAAGTTTAACATGAGTATTCCGCGTATGCAACTGTTTTGCACCCATTGTATTTGAACGTAGAGCCTATCACACCCGATTATCACGTGGTGTCTCAGCATGAAGAACTTTCACAACGGTGCATACTCAGGGAGAACACTTATACTTTGATAATTTAGTGAGGGATCATCTTATAATGCTACCGTCAATCAAAGCAAGATAAGATGCATAAAAGATAAACATCACATGTAATCAATATAAGTGATATGATATGGACATTATCATCTTGTGCTTGTGATCTCCATCTCCGAAGCACCGTCATGATCACCATCTCACCGGCGCGACACCTTGATCTCCATCGTAGCATCGTTGTCGTCTCGCCAATCTTATGCTTCTACGACTATCGCTACCGCTTAGTGATAAAGTAAAGCATTACAGGGCGATTGCATTGCATACAATAAAGCGACAACCATATGGCTCCTGCCAGTTGCCGATAACTCGGTTACAAAACATGATAATCTCATACAATAAAATTTAGCATCATGCCTTGACCATATCACATCACAGCATGCCCAGCAAAAACAAGTTAGACGTCCTCTACTTTGTTGTTGCAAATTTTACGTGGCTGCTATGGGCTGAGCAAGAACCATTCTTACCTACGCATCAAAACCACAACGATAGTTTGTCAAGTTGGTGTTGTTTTAAGTTTCGCAAGGACCGGGCGTAGCCACACTCGGTTCAACTAAAGCGAGAGAGACAGACACCCGCAGGTCACCTTTAAGCAACTAGTGCTCGTGGCGGTGAAACCAGTCTCGCGTAAGCGTACGCGTAATGTCGGTCCGGGCCGCTTCATCTCACAATACCGCTGAACCAAAGTATGACATGCTGGTAAGCAGTATGACTTATATCGCCCACAACTCACTTGTGTTCTACTCGTGCATATGACATCTACGCATAAAACCAGGCTCGGATGCTACTGTTGGGGAACGTAGTAATTTCAAAAAAATTCCTACGCACACGCAAGATCATGGTGATGCATAGCAACGAGAGGGGAGAGTGTTGTCTACATACCCTTGTAGACCGTAAGCGGAAGCATTAGCACAACGCGGTTGATGTAGTCGTACGTCTTCACGATCCGACCGATCAAGTACCGAACGTACGGCACCTCCGAGTTCAGCACACGTTCAACCCGATGACATCCCTCGAACTCCGATCCAGCCGAGTGTTGAGGGAGAGTTTCATCAGCACGACGGCGTGGTGACGATGATGATGTTCTACCTGTTGGGGAACGTAGTAATTTCAAAAAAAATTCCTACGCACACGCAAGATCATGGTGATGCATAGCAACGAGAGGGGAGAGTGTTGTCCACGTACCCTCGTAGACCGATAGCGGAAGCGTTATAACAACGCGGTTGATGTAGTCATACGTCTTCACGGCCCGACCGATCAAACACCGAAACTATGGCACCTCTGAGTTCTAGCACAGGTTCAGCTCGATGACGATCCCCGGACTCCGATCCAGTAAAGTGTCGGGGAAGAGTTCTGTTAGCACGACAGTGTGGTAATGATCTTGATGTTCTACCTGTCAGGACCCCGACTCGATGTCACATCGATCTAGCCGGTAACACCTCATATCACTTTGCGGCCTCACGCACGGTATCCCCACGGGTGTCGCCTTACCTTTGCCCGGGACCGTTTGCGCCTTTTGGCTCACGTATATGATAGTGTCGCTAGCATCCATATGATAAAGAGCCCGGGCTGACATGACTAGTCGTAAACCCAAAGTGGCACAGACTTACAGGGACAGGCATCCATGACCCAGCTTCGAACGTGTCGGTCATCAGCAAGTGGGTCCGGGCTGTAGCACTGGGCTCGCAGGACTCCGGTAAACCGGGCTGTAGCGGGCTAACAGGACTCCGGTACTCAAAGCGTGACATTTCTCCGAAGGGACAGACACAGGAACGAAGAAGGACACATGCCGGCCAGCCTAAGTGTTCCGGAGCAGTAGCAAGCTACCATGGCTCAGTGGAAAACACTAGGAGACATTTCCCGGTAAGAGAGGCTACTAAAGATAAACAACTAGATGGTCAGATCCCACACATACCAAGCATTTCAATAACATACACACAATATGCTCGATATGTGCAAATACAACATGGCATCACAACATGACTCTACGACTCAAGTAATTTAGGCTCCGAGGAGCGAGATATTACAAACATGGGTCTCATGACCCAACAATCAGAGCATACAAATCAAAGCACACGCGGAAGCTATCATGTCTGAGTACAGACATCTATAAATGAAAGAGGCTGAGAAGCCTGACTATCTATCAGATCCTGCCGAGGGCACAAGATCGTAGCTGAGGTATCAAGCTAAACGTCGAAGTTCACGCGGAACTACTAGTGAGACTGAAGTCTCTCTGCAAAGCATAAAATAGGCAAACGTGAGTACAAATGTACCCAGCAAGACTTACATCAGATCTATCTACATATGCATCATTATCAACAAGGGGGGAGGGGTTTGACTGCAGCAAGCCAGCTTTGACTCGGTGGCTATCCTAAACTACGACTGCAAGTAACTCTTTTGAGGTGGCGCACACGAGTCCACATATTCACCATATCAATACACCACTATGGATCCGCTCCCGTCTCCCTACGAGAACGCCATCCATAGCACTCACGCTTATCTTGCGCATTTTAAAGTATCCACTTTCACTTGTCTATGAACTGATATAAGCAACCCAGAAGTCCTTTTCCGCGGACACGGCTATTCGAATAGATGATGTTAACCCTGCAGGGGTGTACTTCTTCATACATGTTTCCACCACTTAGCGTCTGCACACGACATGTGCTCGGCAGACTTCAAGCGAAAGCCGACGTGGGTGTAGACCACGACCTACCTAAACACTTAAGCCTCTAGTCCAGGTTTATCGCCTATTCAGGTTCCATCCGCAGGGAGTCCGTCCGAGGTTTCCCATACGGCCCCGAACGATGTGAACAGGGTTCCCGAGATACCTAACGGGTATTCGGTACACCGTGCCATGTACCTACCGCATCACAGCCCACCCCTACGGTCAGCGCTGTCCACGGCCTCCAGTAGGCTACAAACACCAGAAACTACTTGCAACTCCTGGACAGAGAGCTAGGGTGAATAAGAAGTCGAGCGGGGTCATATTTCAGGGCCCAATGCATGGTAGTAGTTGTATCTTAAATCACACATACAGATCTCAGTGCTTAAGGTCGGCTTCAATGAAACAACCCACCATGTACTCCTACATGGCCTCTCATCGATACCTTTACCAAATCGTGTTCACCACACCACTCTCATTACCGACATAATCATTTCACTCTAGCCCATCACCCAGATGAACCAGACCTGACACGACTCTAAGCATAGCAGGCATAGCAAGGTAGGAACAACACATACATATGGCTCAATCAACTCCTACACATGCTAGTGGGTTTCATCTAGTTACTGTGGCAATGACAGGTAATGCAGAGGAAATGGGTTCAACTACCGTAGCACACAGCAGTTTGAAACGCGTTGTCTTAATGCAGTAAAAGAGAGCAGGAGCGAGAACATGGGATTGTATCGATATGATCAAATGGTTGGTTGCTTGCCTGATGGTTCGATGCACTGATACGGTTCTTCGTTAGGGTAATCACGGTACCCCTCGGAGGCAGAACCTGCCGCAAAGAACATCGATACACAACCATCACCAAACAATGTGCAACAATATGATGCATGCATGAAACATGGCAATATGAGTGTGTTGGGCTAATGCAACTAAAACCAGAAGGGTTTGAACAAATTTGAATCAAAGATTCAAATTTCAAACTCAAACATGGCCTTTTAAAGTGCTTTTCCTTGTTCTGCTTAAAACATCAATTTAACTTGTTTGATCATGCATGAAAATAGTACAGATGGATAGATTGGATTTTTCTGATCATTTTTCATATATAATTTGTCCAATTTGGAGTTACAGAATAAAAGTTATGAATTTTTGAAGTTTAAATAATATTCTGGAATTTCCTGATTTAATTTAAATCCAGAAATATAATTATTGCGCCAGCATGACGTCAGCATGACGTCAGTGGTCAACTGCGGCTGTCTGGGGTCAAACCTGACGTGTGGGGGCCACACGTCAGTGACAGGGGGGGTTTAACAGGATTAAATTAATCCTAATTAGGGATTAGTGGCGCTGGGGCCCACTGTCAGTGTCACGGGGGGTTGACTAACGGTAATTAGCACTAACTGACCACCTGGCCGATGGGGCCCATGCGTCAGTGACCCTGGGGGGTCAAACCCCAGGTCGGACAAGTCAAACCCGCCGGCGGTTAGTCGCCGGCGAGGTCCGCGGCGTACAGGGGCCTCGGGTTTCCTCTGTGGTGCTCCAAACGGCGTGCGGCTAGGTGCGTTGGATAGCTAGCTCGATGGCGCGTCGGACGGTGGCCGTGGCTGGGCCTGGGGTGGCCGGAGTTGACGGCGGCGAGCTCGGCTGCGGCCGCCGGGGTTCGGTCGTGCGCGGAAACGGGGTTGGAGCTCGAAGGCGAGCTAAGCGAGGCGCTAGGGATGCTCTACGGGGCCTTACGAACTTGTTGGACTCGCCGGGGTGACCAAATGGTCACCGGAGCTGCGTCGACGGCGAGCTCGGCGACGGCGGAGGTTCGGCCGTGGTGGGAACGAGGTTACGGCGCGGGAACGAGGGGAAAAAGAGGGGGAAACGGTGGCGGAGCTCACCGCGGTTGCAGTGGGCGTCGAAGCGGGCTCGGGGACGCGCTGGAGACGGCGAATCGACGGCGATGATCTCCGGTGGCCGAGGAGGGGAACGGCGACGTAGGCGGCGATGCAGGGCTTCCGGAGGGCCGTGGAGCGGTGGGGAGGAAGAGGGGGTCGCGGCGGAGCTCCTGAGCTCAGCGGAGGGGCGAGGGGTGGCCGGTGACGGCTACTATGGCGAACGGCGGCGATGGTGGTGTTCGGCCGTGAGAGAGAGAGAGAGGGAGCAGCACGGGAGAGAGGGGGGATAAGGCCAGGGGATCGGGGCGGCACCGAGAAGAAGCGTCGCGGCGTCGCGCTGGCGGGGGAGGCAGGCAGACGAGCTGGTGGCGTGGCGCTCCGGCCGTGCGCGCGCGCCGGCCACACGCCTGGCCGACTGGCGCCAGGAGGACGACGGCGGTGGTGGGCTGGGCTGGCTTGCTGGGCCGGCCAGCTGGCTGGGCCGCACAGGGAGGAGCCCAGGTAAGCTTCTCCCTTTTTAATTATTTCTGTTTTCTAATTTCTGACATTTGTTTTGATTTAAATAAAATGTTAAATCATTTATATATCTTATGCCAATTTTTGCAGGAGCTAGATATATTATTCCAGAGCTCCTTTATAATTGGCATAATATTTGGACATATATTAATATATATAATTAATATATTTCCAATGCAAATATTTATGCATTAATTCCAAATGCCCAAAATAAATACCTATGAGCTCTTAAAAATATTGGTTTGATTTTTATCTCTGTCCAATATTTTCAGAGAGCAACATGAGCATTTTCTTGGACCCTTTTGGAGAAATTTTTAATTGGATCATTTAAAAAATGATTCTGAGGGTTTCACAGATCCCCATTTCAAATTAAATGGAAAATTTAAACATGATGCACACACTCTGATGCATGACTAGCTAGGGTGTGACAACTCACCCCCACTCAAAAGAATCTCGTCCCGAGATTTGGGTTCCTCCGGGAAGAAGGCGGGATACTCAAGTCGAAGACGATCCTCCCTTTCCCAGGTTGCTTCATCCTCAGAATGGTGCGACCATTGAACTTTGAGAAACTTGATATTATGACGTCGGGTGGTACGTTCGGCCTGATCGAGGATACGAATGGGGTACTCTCGATATGTAAGATTATCTTGGAGATCAAGCGTTTCGTGGTCCACTCCACGGATAGGATCCGAGAAGCAACGCCTGAGTTGAGAAACGTGGAAGACATCGTGGACTCTGGAGAGGTGCGGAGGTAGTTCCAACTGGTAGGCAACTTCTCCTCGTTTGGCGAGAATGCGAAAAGGTCCAATGTAACGAGGAGCCAATTTGCCTTTGATACCGAAATGATGGGTTCCCTTCAGAGGGGTGACCCGAAGATAAGCCTTCTCGTCAACCTCGAAAGTCATAGCCTTATGTTTTCGGTCATATTGACTCTTTTGACGAGATTGGGCTGTTTTCAACTTTTCACGAACGATACGAACTTGTTCTTCTGCTTCCTGAATCATATCCGGGCCAAAGAATTGTCTTTCCCCGGTCTCTGACCAGTTAAGGGGTGTTCGACACCGTCGTCCATAGAGAACTTCAAAAGGGGCTTTACCCAAGCTAGATTGATAGCTGTTGTTGTAAGCGAATTCGGCAAATGGAAGACACTTCTCCCAGTCCATTCCGAATGAGATAACAGAGGCTCGAAGCATGTCTTCAAGAATCTGGTTGACGCGTTCCACTTGACCACTCGACTGAGGGTGGAAGGCGGTGCTAAAGGAGAGACGGGTTCCCATAGCATTTTGGAAACTTTCCCAAAATCGAGAGGTGAAAAGACTTCCTCGATCCGAGTTAATTTCCAAAGGAACACCATGAAGAGACACTATACGGGAGATGTATAAGTCTGCCAGCTGACTAGCGGTTATACTCTCACGAACAGGTAAGAAATGGGCTACTTTGGAAAGACGATCGACAACGACGAAAATAGCATTATTCCCTCTCTTGGTCCTGGGAAAACCGGTAATGAAATCCATACCAATTTTATCCCATTTCCATTCAGGAATAGCTAAGGGTTGAAGGGTGCCAGCAGGCCGTTGGTGCTCTGCTTTTACACGACGACAGACGTCGCAATTTGCAATATACTGAGCAATCTCTCTCTTCATCCTAGTCCACCAGAACCTCTGGCGTAGGTCCTGATACATCTTAGTACTACCGGGATGAATAGTGAGAGGAGATTCATGAGCCTCCTTAAGGATCAACTGTCGTAGATGCTGGTTCTTGGGAACCACTAGACGGTTCTCAAAGTACACAACACCATGATCATTTGTGGAGAAACAACTAGCACCTCCGCTAGCAATGTTCTCTTTGATTTTAGATATTCCCTTATCTCGCTTTTGGGCAGCGATGATTTGATCCGTAAGAGTAGGTTTTGCTACCAAGGTGGAAAGAAAACCTTGAGGTACAATGTGAAGGTTAAGCTTCCGAAATTCCTCATGGAGAAGCGGTTGACTTTGTTGTAACATCAGGTTGTTACAATAAGATTTACGACTTAGCGCATCAGCCATGACGTTGGCTTTCCCTGGGGTGTAGGTTATTCCTAAGTCGAAGTCTGTGATCAATTCAACCCAACGTCTTTGCCTGAGATTTAGATCCGGTTGGGTGAAAATGTACTTCAGACTTTGGTGATCAGTGAATATTTTGCAACGGTTACCGAGGAGGTAATGTCGCCAGGTTTTAAGTGCATAGACTACGGCTGCAAGCTCTAGATCATGAGTGGGATAATTCTCCTCATGTGGGTGCAATTGCCGTGAAGCGTAGGCAATTACGTGTCGATCTTGCATGAGAATGCAACCTAGTCCTTGTCGCGACGCGTCGCAATAGATAACAAACTCCTTGGAGAAGTCTGGCGGTACCAGTACGGGAGCAGAGGTCAGGCGTCTTTTCAGTTCCTGAAAGTTGTGCTCACATTGTGGAGTCCATTCGAACTTCTTATCTTTCTTGAGGAGTTCGGTTAGAGGTTTAGCAACTTTGGAGAAGTTTTCGACAAAGCGACGGCAATAGCTCGCCAAACCCAGAAAACTCCGAACTTGCTTGACCGATTCGGGTGGAGTCCAATTAAGGACGGCTTGAACTCGCTCAGGGTTAACAGCAATACCTTTACCAGATATTACATGACCCAAATAGGTCACTTCTGGCAACCAGAATTCACATTTAGAAAATTTGGCATAAAGGCGATGCTCTCGAAGTTTCTTCAACACTAGCCTTAGTTGTTCGGCATGTTCTTCCTCGTTCTTGGAGTAGATGAGTATATCATCGAGGTAAACCACGACGAATTTATCCAAATACTCCATGAAGATTGAGTTCATTAACCGAGGAAAAGTGGCTGGAGCGTTGGTTAAACCGAAGGACATGACGGTGTACTCGTATTGGCCATAACGAGTAACAAAGGCCGTTTTAGGAATGTCCCCGTTTCTGATTTTGATTTGATGGTAGCCCAACCTCAAATCCATCTTGGAGAAGACTGAGGATCCAGCGAGCTGATCATACAGGTCGTTGATCCTGGGAAGCGGATATTTGTTCTTGATTGTGACCAAATTGACAGGTCGGTAATCTACAACCATCCGGTCCGTACCATCCTTCTTCTTGACGAAGAGGACGGGGCAAGCCCACGGAGATGAGCTAGGTCGGATGAAACCCCTTTTCAAGGACTCATCGAGTCTAGGAAGAAAACGGAAGTTTGCAACACAAATCGACGAGATGACGTTGCGAGATTCTCGGGGAATGAACTACGATAGCAAGCTCCAAAACATGAGCTGGTTCTGCTACAAACATGTGAACATGTTGTCCCAGACAAGCATGCCCTCATGGTAGTCTTACAATAAAACACTACCGAGTTCAGGAGGGGGAACCATCAACGAGGGTATCGAAGTCTTGTGCATTACCATGGATTAACACTTAACTCCTTTTCTCGAACAAATCAGTCAGTGGCTTGGGGTGCTATGGAACACATATAGAATGGAGGTTGCAAGTCTCCGAACCACAGAATACTTTCGCACGTGTGCATGACTGATTTGGGATGATTCCAAAGGAAACAAAACAATCTTTCTCAAATTCACGGCGGCAACTTTCACCAAATGCACGTGTATAAGAGGAAGTCACTCCTTTCATCAAACAAATACTTCATGAGCTAGCATGAAGAAAATGCTTTCAAAAGTTTCCAACACTAGCTTAATGTTCAACAAAATCATGGAGGAGATAAGGATGTTGTCAATGGGCTCAACAACAATTCATCCGGGTTTCCTTTTAAAGGAATTCCATAGTTAAGTGAACAAGTGATAGCATTGGTCAGACCCAAAAAATATAATGGTGTAAGCTCAAGGGATCAACCACGAGTAAGACAACATTACGAATATCGTTGGTTCTGGTCTGATTGGAGGATAGCCCATACTCAATCAAAGGTATGGGTAAGATAATAGATCCAACAATTGTTCACGAGGACCAATTGATGAAGATATCATCTTTCTTCAACACACACACACACAAGAATATCCCTTTGGAACGAACTAAGTCAGACAAGCTTTTATCTTCCAACTCTCCAAGTTGTTGTTTAGCTTATCCAACTAGCTCAGGGTATCCAACACGGATTCTTGGAGAAGGGGTGGTTTACAGGAATAAACCAACTTGATCACGAACTCAACATAGCGGTCAGGTGACAACCTGGTAATACCTCTGAGAAGATATTCAGAAAATCACGAACCACCGGTATGTTACTAAGCTCGAGAACAATCTCGCTTTTAAGGGCAAGACGATATGATCAAATGAGTGAGGACTTGACAAGATCCTAACTCATCAATCGAAGGGTGCACCGAAATAAGGACTAGGTAGCACGATCAGTCTTAGTAAGATGATTCAAAAATCAATACGCTGAGAATGAGGTTATCGTCCATTAACTACCAAGCAACAGAGTTGCTAGCAGTATTGATTTCACACGCCACGATTCACTTGTCGGCATTCTGGTTACAATAACACAGGAACCGAGGAATGAACAATGATGGCAAGAAGTATCACTGTACCAAGAGTTCATAGGATGGTGTGCAATTCCTATAACAATCCTGATATAAAGATGGTAATACTCCAAGGTAGAACAGAGCAAAAGCTGAATTGGCATTTTGATCTGTGGAGCACAACTTCTTTGACCCAATCCTAGATATGGAAGAGGTACTGGAGTTTGTTTCTCCTAGTCATTCCGCGATAGAATGGCTTGACGGACCACAAGAGTAATAGGCATCGATGAACGAATGCACACATAATCTTGACTATCAATTGATAGACGAGGGTCAGAAGACAACTAAAGAGGGACAACTCAAGGAACACACGATTTTCTGAGTTGTGGGTGCATGGTTTAGCATGTCGAACGAATTCCACATATTTCTTCCGGATAACCCATGCAGAAAGGTAGAACTGGCAGAGTCACAATGTAGAATCGAGAACCCATCGAGAGCACTCTGATTGTGATCTTTCGATCAGCGAGGAACATCTGCCATAAGCGGTTCATAGTATTTGGAAGAAAGGAATACCACGAACATCGAGGACTAATGCAAAGGTTACTAATAACCTAAAGGAACGAGCAAAACTATCAACATGAAGCAAGTAGGGTGAATCTCGGGTTCAAAACCCAGGGATAGAATACCTACTACTAAATGGCATCACGGGATGCTTTCGATAATGACGGCCAGAGTCATCACACTGGAACATAAATCATGGCTAGACTACTAGATGATCCCCTGAGACACCTAGGGTCATAATAGTAACTCCAACATAATGTCAAGGCAATAGAATACCTCAACTCAACAATTAGTGTGATTGAGCTGGCATAAAGGAACATCGAAACCAGAGGGAAAGGATTTTGCAAATGCATCAGACTATTTAGAAACCTGGAATGACTCGGACAGCATAACGGCTGTAAATGCTCAGAAAAGATTTGAGACATTCACAAAAATGGTGGCATAACCACTTAGAAGCACAATATCAAGGTCTCGAGATCAACAGTTAACATACAGAAGTAGAAACTGAACTCAAGCTTAGAACCATCAATCCTACAAGTCTGTAGATTAGTAACACGTGATCCTGATAGAAAGAAGAGATAGCCTAGTTCTTAATCCCCGTAGAAGAGAAGATGATGACTTAGATCAGAAGGCATAAGGTATAAGGAGTAAAAAGAGCCTTACGTTCCATCCCACAATCAATTCCCTTATATAACTAAAGAATTTCTAGACTCAACTTCGACCAGTTTGGCTTGGTAATCCTACAGGCAGTCAAGCTCTGATGCCAACGCTGTCAGGACCCCGACTCGATGTCACATCGATCTAGCCGGTAACACCTCATATCACTTTGCGGCCTCACGCACGGTATCCCCACGGGTGTCGCCTTACCTTTGCCCGGGACCGTTTGCGCCTTTTGGCTCACGTATATGATAGTGTCGCTAGCATCCATATGATAAAGAGCCCGGGCTGACATGACTAGTCGTAAACCCAAAGTGGCACAGACTTACAGGGACAGGCATCCATGACCCAGCTTCGAACGTGTCGGTCATCAGCAAGTGGGTCCGGGCTGTAGCACTGGGCTAGCAGGACTCCGGTAAACCGGGCTGTAGCGGGCTAACAGGACTCCGGTACTCAAAGCGTGACATTTCCCCGAAGGGACAGACATAGGAACGAAGAAGGACACATGCCGGCCAGCCTAAGTGTTCCAGAGCAGTAGCAAGCTACCATGGCTCAGCGGTAACACTAGGAGACATTTCCCGGTAAGAGAGGCTACTAAAGATAAACAACTAGATAGTCAGATCCCACACATACCAAGCATTTCAATAACATACACACAATATGCTCGATATGTGCAATACAACATGGCATCACAAAATGACTCTACGACTCAAGTAGTTTATTCAATAGGCTCCGAGGAGCGAGACATTACAAACATGGGTCTCATGACCCAACAATCAGAGCATACAAGTCAAAACACAAGCGGAAGCTATCATGTCTGAGTACAGACATCTATAAATGAAAAAGGCTGAGAAGCCTAACTATCTATCAGATCCTGCCGAGGGCACAAGATCGTAGCTGAGGTAACAAGCTAAACGTCGAAGCCCACGTGGAACTACTAGTGAGACCGAAGTCTCTCTGCAAAACATAAAATAGGCAAACGTGAGTACAAATGTACCCAGCAAGACTTACATCAGAACTAACTACATATGCATCATTATCAACAAAGGGGGTGGAGGAGTTTAACTGCAGCAAGCCAGCTTTGACTCGGTGGCTAACCTAACTACGACTGCAAGCGACTCTTTTGAGGTGGCGCACACGAGTCCACATATTCACCATATCAATACACCACTATGGATCCGCTCCCGTCTCTCTACGAGAACGCCATCCATAGCACTCACGCTTATCTTGCTATTTTAGAGTATCCACTTTCACTTGTCTATGAACTATGCAAGGGGTCCAAGTTTCCATATCCGAGGAATCCGGCTATTCGAATAGATGATGTTAACCCTGCAGGGGTGTACTTCTTCACACACGCTCTCGCCACTTACCGCCCTGTACACGTCATGTACCTCGGCAACCTTCAAGCGGAAGCCGGGCGAGGGAGTCGGCCACGACCTGACTAACCGAACAAGTCTCTAGTCCAGGTTTATCGCCTATTCAGGTTCCATCCGCAAGGAGATCCGGCCGGGGTGTCGCTTACGGCCCCAAACGATGTGTGCAGGGTTCCCAAGCCCACCATCCGGGTGCCACTTGGTACACCGGGCCACTGTGCCTAGTCTGTCCCAAGCCCACCTGTACCGGGTGCCACTTGGTAGACTACTAACACTGCCTACAAACACCAGAAACTAGTTGCAACTCCTGGACAGAGATCAAGTTGATTAATAAGTCGAGAGGGCTTGGAGCGCCCGGAGCCCAATGTGTGGTAGTAACTGATCATGGATCACAAACACAGAACTCA
The DNA here is from genome assembly GCF_002162155.2 of Triticum dicoccoides. Lineage (NCBI taxonomy): Eukaryota > Viridiplantae > Streptophyta > Magnoliopsida > Poales > Poaceae > Triticum > Triticum dicoccoides. Next base: position 471,730,816 of record NC_041391.1, on the reverse strand, counting down.
GTTCCTGAGGACGGCTGCAATGAGACAACCCACCATGTACTCCTACATGGCCAACGATGTCAGGACCCCGACTCGATGTCACATCGATCTAGCCGGTAACACCTCATATCACTTTGCGGCCTCACGCACGGTATCCCCACGGTGTCGCCTTACCTTTGCCCGGGACCGTTTGCGCCTTTTGGCTCACGTATATGATAGTGTCGCTAGCATCCATATGATAAGGAGCCCGGGCTGACATGACTAGTCGTAAACCCAAAGTGGCACAGACTTACAGGGACAGGCATTCATGACCCAGCTTCGAACGTGTCGGTCATCAGCAAGTGGGTCCGGGCTGTAGCACTGGGCTAGCAGGACTCCGGTAAACCGGGCTGTAGCGGGCTAACAGGACTCCGGTACTCAAAGCGTGACATTTCCCCGAAGGGACAGACACAGGAACGAAGAAGGACACATGCCGGCCAGCCTAAGTGTTCCGGAGCAGTAGCAAGCTACCATGGCTCAGTGGAAAACACTAGGAGACATTTCCCGGTAAGAGAGGCTACTAAAGATAAACAACTAGATGGTCAGATCCCACACATACCAAGCATTTCAATAACATACACACAATATGCTCGATATGTGCAAATACAACATGGCATCACAACATGACTCTACGACTCAAGTAATTTATTCATTAGGCTCCGAGGAGCGAGATATTACAAACATGGGTCTCATGACCCAACAATCAGAGCATACAAATCAAAGCACACGCGGAAGCTATCATGTCTGAGTACAGACATCTATAAATGAAAGAGGCTGAGAAGCCTGACTATCTATCAGATCCTGCCGAGGGCACAAGATCGTAGCTGAGGTATCAAGCTAAACGTCGAAGTTCACGCGGAACTACTAGTGAGACTGAAGTCTCTCTGCAAAGCATAAAATAGGCAAACGTGAGTACAAATGTACCCAGCAAGACTTACATCAGATCTATCTACATATGCATCATTATCAACAAGGGGGGAGGGGTTTGACTGCAGCAAGCCAGCTTTGACTCGGTGGCTATCCTAAACTACGACTGCAAGTAACTCTTTTGAGGTGGCGCACACGAGTCCACATATTCACCATATCAATACACCACTATGGATCCGCTCCCGTCTCCCTACGAGAACGCCATCCATAGCACTCACGCTTATCTTGCGCATTTTAAAGTATCCACTTTCACTTGTCTATGAACTGATATAAGCAACCCAGAAGTCCTTTTCCGCGGACACGGCTATTCGAATAGATGATGTTAACCCTGCAGGGGTGTACTTCTTCATACATGTTTCCACCACTTAGCGTCTGCACACGACATGTGCTCGGCAGACTTCAAGCGAAAGCCGACGTGGGTGTAGACCACGACCTACCTAAACACTTAAGCCTCTAGTCCAGGTTTATCGCCTATTCAGGTTCCATCCGCAGGGAGTCCGTCCGAGGTTTCCCATACGGCCCCGAACGATGTGAACAGGGTTCCCGAGATACCTAACGGGTATTCGGTACACCGTGCCATGTACCTACCGCATCACAGCCCACCCCTACGGTCAGCGCTGTCCACGGCCTCCAGTAGGCTACAAACACCAGAAACTACTTGCAACTCCTGGACAGAGAGCTAGGGTGAATAAGAAGTCGAGCGGGGTCATATTTCAGGGCCCAATGCATGGTAGTAGTTGTATCTTAAATCACACATACAGATCTCAGTGCTTAAGGTCGGCTTCAATGAAACAACCCACCATGTACTCCTACATGGCCTCTCATCGATACCTTTACCAAATCGTGTTCACCACACCACTCTCATTACCGACATAATCATTTCACTCTAGCCCATCACCCAGATGAACCAGACCTGACACGACTCTAAGCATAGCAGGCATAGCAAGGTAGGAACAACACATACATATGGCTCAATCAACTCCTACACATGCTAGTGGGTTTCATCTAGTTACTGTGGCAATGACAGGTAATGCAGAGGAAATGGGTTCAACTACCGTAGCACACAGCAGTTTGAAACGCGTTGTCTTAATGCAGTAAAAGAGAGCAGGAGCGAGAACATGGGATTGTATCGATATGATCAAATGGTTGGTTGCTTGCCTGATGGTTCGATGCACTGATACGGTTCTTCGTTAGGGTAATCACGGTACTCCTCGGAGGCAGAACCTGCCGCAAAGAACATCGATACACAACCATCACCAAACAATGTGCAACAATATGATGCATGCATGAAACATGGCAATATGAGTGTGTTGGGCTAATGCAACTAAAACCAGAAGGGTTTGAACAAATTTGAATCAAAGATTCAAATTTCAAACTCAAACATGGCCTTTTAAAGTGCTTTTCCTTCTTCTGCTTAAAACATCAATTTAACTTGTTTGATCATGCATGAAAATAGTACAGATGGATAGATTGGATTTTTCTGATCATTTTTCATATATAATTTGTCCAATTTGGAGTTACAGAATAAAAGTTATGAATTTTTGAAGTTTAAATAATATTCTGGAATTTCCTGATTTAATTTAAATGCAGAAATATAATTATTGCGCCAGCATGACGTCAGCATGACGTCAGTGGTCAACTGCGGCTGTCTGGGGTCAAACCTGGCGTGTGGGTGCCACACGTCAGTGACAGGGGGGGTTTAACAGGATTAAATTAATCCTAATTAGGGATTAGTGGCGCTGGGGCCCACTGTCAGTGTCAGGGGGGGTTGACTAACGGTAATTAGCACTAACTGACCACCTGGCCGATGGGGCCCACGCGTTAGTGACCCTGGGGGGGTCAAACCCCAGGTCGGACAAGTCAAACCCGCCGGCGGTTAGTCGCCGGCGAGGTCCGCGGCGTACAGGGGCCTCGGGTTTCCTCTGTGGTGCTCCAAACGGCGTGCGGCTAGGTGCGTTGGATAGCTAGCTCGATGGCGCGTCGGACGGTGGCCGTGGCTGGGCCTGGGGTGGCCGGAGTCGACGGCGGCGAGCTCGGCTGCGGCCGCCGGGGTTCGGTCGTGCGCGGAAACGGGGTTGGAGCTCGAAGGCGAGCTAAGCGAGGCGCTAGGGATGCTCTACGGGGCCTTACGAACTTGTTGGACTCGCCGGGGTGACCAAATGGTCACCGGAGCTGCGTCGACGGCGAGCTCGGCGACGGCGGAGGTTCGGCCGTGGTGGGAACGAGGTTACGGCGCGGGAACGAGGGGAAAAGAGGGGGAAACGGTGGCGGAGCTCACCACGGTTGCAGTGGGCGTCGAAGCGGGCTCGGGGACGCGCTGGAGACGGCGAATCGACGGCGATGATCTCCGGTGGCCGAGGAGGGGAACGGCAACGTAGGCGGCGATGCAGGGCTTCCGGAGGGCCATGGAGCGGTGGGGAGGAAGAGGGGGTCGCCGCGGAGCTCCTGAGCTCAGCGGAGGGGCGAGGGGTGGCCGGTGACGGCTACTATGGCGAACGGCGGCGATGGTGGTGTTCGGCCGTGAGAGAGAGAGAGGGAGCAGCACGGGAGAGAGGGGGGATAAGGCCAGGGGATCGTGGCGGCACCAAGAAGAAGCGTCGCGGCGTCGCGCTGGCGGGGGAGGCAGGCAGACGAGCTGGTGGCGTGGCGCTCCGGCCGTGCGCGCGCGCCGGCCACACGCCTGGCCGACTAGCGCCAGGAGGACGACGGCGGTGGTGGGCTGGGCTGGCTTGCTGGGCCGGCCAGCTGGCTGGGCCGCACAGGGAGGAGCCCAGGTAAGCTTCTCCCTTTTTAATTATTTCTGTTTTCTAATTTCTGACATTTGTTTTGGTTTAAATAAAATGTTAAATCATTTATATATCTTATGCCAATTTTTGCAGGAGCTAGATATATTATTCCAGAGCTCCTTTATAATTGGCATAATATTTGGACATATATTAATATATATAATTAATATATTTCCAATGCAAATATTTATGCATTAATTCCAAATGCCCAAAATAAATACCTATGAGCTCTTAAAAATATTGGTTTGATTTTTATCTCTGTCCAATATTTTCAGAGAGCAACATGAGCATTTTCTTGGACCCTTTTGGAGAAATTTTTAATTGGATCATTTAAAAAATGATTCTGAGGGTTTCACAGATCCCCATTTCAAATTAAATGGAAAATTTAAACATGATGCACACACTCTGATGCATGACTAGCTAGGGTGTGACACTACCGTCGCAGGGCTTCGCCTAAGTACTGCTACGATATTATCGAGGTGGACTATGGTGGAGGGGGCATCGAACAAGGCTAAGAGATCCAAGGGATCAATTGTTGTTGTGTCTATGGGGTGTCCCCCTGCCCCCGTATATAAAGGAGCAAGGGGGGAGGCGTCCGGCCTAGGGAGGAGGCGCGCCAAGGGGGGAGTCCTACTCCCACCGGGAGTAGGACTCCTCCTTTCCTTGTTGGAGTAGGAGAGAAGGAAAGAGGAGGAGAGGGAGAAGGAAAAGGGGGCTAACCCCCTTGTCCAATTCGGACTAGAGGGGAGGGGGCGCAGGCCTCCTTCCTTTTGGCCTCTCTTCTCTATTCCCGTATGGCCCAATAAGGCCCATATACTCCCCGGCGAATTCCCGTAACTCTCCGGTACTCTGAAAAATACCTGAATCACTCGGAACCTTTCCGAACTCCGAATATAGTCGTCCAATATATCGATATTTACGTCTCGACCATTTCGAGACTCCTTGTGATGTCCCTGATCTCATCCGGGACTCCGAACTCCTTTGGTACATCAAAACTCATAAACTCATAATATAACTGTCATCGAAACCTTAAGCATGCGGACCCTACGGGTTCAAGAACTATGTAGACATGACCGAGACACGTCTCCGGTCAATAACCAATAGCGGAACCTGGATGCTCATATTGGCTCCCACATATTCTACGAAGATCTTTATCGGTCAGACCACATAACAACATACATTGTTCCCTTTGTCATCGGTATGTTACTTGCCCGAGATTCGATTGTCGGTATCTCAATACCTAGTTCAATGTCATTACCGGCAAGTCTCTTTACTCGTTCCGTAATACAGCATCTCACAATTAACTCATTAGTTGCAATTCTTGCAAGGCTTAAGTGATGTGCATTACCGAGAGGGCCCAGAGATACCTCTCCGACAATCAGAGTGACAAATCCTAATCTCGAAATATGCCAACCCAACAAGTACCTTTGGAGACACATGTAGAGCACCTTTATAATCACCCAGTTACGTTGTGACGTTTGGTAGCACAGAAAGTGTTCCTCCGGTAAACGGGAGTTGCATAATCTCATAGTCATAGGAACATGTATAAGTCATGAAGAAAGCAATAGCAATATACTAAACGATCGGGTGGTATGCTAACGGAATGTGTCAAGTCAATCACATCATTCTCCTAATGATGTGATCTCGTTAATACAATGACAACTCTTTGTCCATGGCTAGGAAACATAACCATCTTTGATTAATGAGCTAGTCAAGTAGAGGCATACTAGTGACACTCAGTTTGTCTATGTATTCACACATGTATTATGTTTCCGGTTAATACAATTCTAGCATGAATAATAAATATTTATCATGAAATAAGGAAATAAATAATAACTTTATTATTGCCTCTAGGGCATATTTCCTTCAGTCTCCCACTTGCACTAGAGTCAATAATCTAGTTCACATCACCATGTGATTTAACACCAATATTCACATATGTATGTGATTAATACCCATAGTTCACATCGTCATGTGATCAACACTCAAAGGGTTTACTAGAGTCAATAATCTAGTTCACATCGCTATGTGATTAACACCCAAAAGAGTACTAAGGTATGATCATGTTTTGCTCGTGAGAGAAGTTTAGTCAACAGGTCTGCCACATTCAGAGCCGTATGTATTTTGCAAATATTCTATGCCTTCAATGCTCTGCACGGAGCTACTCTAGCTAATTGCTCCCAATTTCAATATGTATCCAGATTGAGACTTAGAGTCATCTGGATCAGTGTAAAAGCTTGCATCGATGTAACTCTTTACGACGAACTCTTTTATCTCCTCCATAATCGAGAAACATATCCTTAGTCCTTACTAAGGATATTCTTGACCGTTGTCCATTGATCTACTCCTAGATCACTATTGCACTCCCTTGCCAATACTTAGTGGTAGGGTATGCAACAGATCTGGTACACAGCATGGCATACTTTATAGAACCTATGGCTGAGGCATAGGGAATGACTTTCATTCTCTTTCTATCTTTTGCCGTGGTCGGGATTTGAGTCTTACTCAATTTCACACCTTTGCAACACAGACAAGAACTCTTTCTTTGACTGTTCCATTTTGAACTACTTCAAAATCTTGACAAGGTATGTACTTATTGAAAAACTTATCAAGCGTCTTGATCTATCTCTATAGATCTTGATGCTCAATATGTAAGCAGTTTCACTGAGGTCTTTCTTTGAAAAACTCCTTTCAAACACTCCTTTATGCTTTGCAGAATAATTCTACATTATTTCCGATCAACAATATGTCATTCACATATACTTATCAGAAATGTTGTAGTGCTCCCACTCACTTTCTTGTAAATACAGGCTTCACCGCAAGTCTGTATAAAACTATATGCTTTGATCAACTCATCAAAGCGTATATTCCAACTCCGAGATGCTTGCACCAGTCCATAGATGGATTGCTGGAGCTTGCACAATTTGTTTAGCACCTTTAGGATTGATAAAACCTTCTGGTTGCATCATATACAACTCTTCTTTAATAAATCCATTAAAGAATGCAGTTTTGACATCCTTTTGCCAGATTTCATAAAATGTGGCAATTGCTAACATGATTCGGACAGACTTTAAGCATCGATACGAGTGAGAAAAAACTCATCGTAGTCAACATCTTGAACTTTGTCAAAAACCTTTTTCAACAAATCTAGCTTTGTAGATAGTAACACTACTATCAACGTCCGTCTTCCTCTTGAAGATCCACTTATTTTCTATGGCTTGCCGATCATCGGGCAAGTCAATCAAAGTCCACACTTTGTTCTCATACATGGATCCCATCTCAGATTTCATGGCCTCAAGCAATTTCGCGGAATCTGGGCTCATCATCGCTTCCTAATAGTTCGTAAGTTTATCATGGTCTAGTAACATGACTTCCAGAACAGGATTACGGTACCACTCTAGTGCAAATCTTACTCTGGAAGACCTACGAGGTTTTGTAGTAACTGTTGGAAATATGCCCTAGAGGCAATAATAAAAGGATTATTATTATATTTCTTTGTTCACGATAGTTGTCTTTTATTCATGCTATAATTGTATTATCCGGAAATCATAATACACGTGTGAATACTTAGACCACAACATGTCCCTAGTGAGCCTCTAGTTGACTAGCTCGTTGATCAACAGATAGTCATGGTTTCCTGACTATGGGCATTGGATGTCGTTGATAACGGGATCACATCATTAGGAGAATGATGTGATGGACAAGACCCAATCCTAAGCATAGCACAAGATCGTGTAGTTCGTTTTGCTAGAGCTTTTCCAATGTCAAGTATCTCTTCCTTAGACCATGAGATCGTGTAACTCCCGGATACCGTAGAAGTGCTTTGGGTGTACCAAACGTCACAGCGTAACTGGGTGACTATAAAGGTGCACTACAGGTATCTCCGAAAGTGTCTGTTGGGTTGACACGGATCGAGACTGGGATTTGTCACTCCGTATTACAGAGAGGTATCACTGGGCCCACTCGGTAGTGCATCATCATAATGAGCTCAAAGTGACCAAGTGTCTGGTCACGGGATCATGCATTATGGTACGAGTAAAGTGACTTGCCGGTAACGAGATTGAACGAGGTATTGGGATACCGACGATCGAATCTCGGGCAAGTAACATACCGATTGACAAAGGGAATTGTATACGGGGTTGCTTAAATCCTCGACATCGTGGTTCATCCGATGAGATCATCGAGGAGCATGTGGGAGCCAACATGGGTATCCAGATCCCGCTGTTGGTTATTGACCGGAGAGCCGTCTCGGTCATGTCTACATGTCTCCCGAACCCGTAGGGTCTACACACTTAAGGTTCGGTGACGCTAGAGTTGTATGAATATGAGTATGCAGCAAACCAAATGTTTTTCGGAGTCCCGGATGAGATCTCGGACGTCACTAGGAGTTCCGGAATGGTCCGGAGGTAAAGAATTATATATAGGAAGTGCTGTTTCGGCCATCGGGAAAGTTTCGGGGTCACCCGGTATTGTACCGGGACCACCGGAAGGGTCCCTGGGGTCCACCTGGTGGGGCCACCTATCCCGGAGGGCCCCGTGGGCTGAAGTGGGAGGGAACCAGCCCCTAGTGGGCTGGTGCGCCCCCCCCCCCTTGGGCCCCCCTGCGCCTAGGGTTGGAAACCCTAGGGTGGGGGGACGCACCACTTGCCTTGGGGGGCACTCCACCCCCCTGGCCGCCGCCCCCCTTGGGAGATTCAATCTCCAGGGCCGGCGCCCCCCCCCTTGGGGGCCTATATACAGGAGGGGGGAGGGAGGGCAGCCGAACCCTGAGTCTTGGCGCCTCCCTCCCCTGCTACACCTCTTCCTCCTCCCGCAGTTGCTTGGCGAAGCCCTGCCGGAGTCCTGCTGCATCCACCACCACGCCATCGTGCTGCTGGATCTTCATCAACCTCTCCTTCCCCCTTGCTGGATCAAGACGGAGGAGACGTCACGCTGATTGTACGTGTGTTGAACGCGGAGGTGTCGTCCGTTCGGCGCTAGGATCTCCGGTGATAGGATCACGACGAGAACGACTACCTCAACCCCGTTCTCTTGAACGCTTACGCACGTGATCTACAAGTGGTATGTAGATGCATCTCTCTCTATCATTGCTAGATGAACTCATAGATTGATCTTGGTGAACGTAGGGAAAATTTTATTTTATGCAACGTTCCCCAACAGTGGCATCATGAACTAGGTATATGCGTAGTTCTCTATTGCGCGAGTAGAACACAAATCTGTTGTGGGCGTAGATCTTGTCAACTTGCTTGCCACTACTAGTCTTTTCTTGCTTCAGCGGTATTGTGGGATGAAGCGGCCCGGACCGACCTTACACGTACGCTTACGTGAGACAGGTTCCACCGACTGACATGCACTAGTTGCATAAGGTGGCTAGTGGGTGTCTGTCTCTCCTACTTTAGTTGGAGCGGATTCGATGAAAAGGGTCCTTATGAAGGGTAAATAGAAGTTGACAAAATCACGTTGTGGTTATTCGTAGGTAAGAAAACATTCTTGCTAGAACCCAATTGCAGCAACGTAAAACATGCAACAACAATTAGAGGACATCTAACTTGTTTTTGCAGCAATTGTCATGTGATGTGATATGGCCAGAAGTTGTGACGAATGATGAATGATATATTGTGATGTATGAGATCATGTTCTTGTAATAGGAATCACGACTTGCATGTCGATGAGTATGACAACCGGCAGGAGCCATAGGAGTTGTCTTAATTATTGTATGACCTGCGTGTCAATAATTTAACGCCATGTAAATACTTTACTTTATTGCTAAACCGTTAGCTATAGTAGTAGAAGTAATAGTTGGCGAGCAACTTCATGGAGGCACGATGATGGAGATCATGGTGTCATGCCGGTGACGAAGATGATCATGGAGCCCCGAAGATGGAGATCGAAGGAGCTATATGATATTGGCCATATCATGTCACTACTTTATATAATTGCATGTGATGTTTATTATGTTTTATGCATCTTGTTTACTTAGAAAGGCGGTAGTAAATAAGATGATCCCTTATAATAATTTCAAGAAAGTGTTCCCCCTAACTGTGCACCGTTGCTAAAGTTCGTCGTTTCGAAGCACCACGTGATGATCGGGTGTGATAGATCCTTACGTTCACATACAATGGGTGTAAGACAGTTTTACACATGCAAAACACTTAGGGTTAACTTGATGAGCCTAGCATGTACAGACATGGCCTCGGAACACAAGAGACCAAAAGGTCAAACATGAGTCGTATGGAACATACGATCAACATGGAGATGTTCACCGATGATGACTAGTCCGTCTCACGTGATGATCGGACACGGCCTAGTCGACTCGGATCGTGTAACACTTAGATGACTAGAGGGATGTCTAACCTGAGTGGAAGTTCATTAAATAATTTGATTAGATGAACTTAATTATCATGAACTTAGTCTAAAAATCTTTGAAAATATGTCTTGTAGATCAAATGGCCAACGCTCGTGTCAACATGAACTTCAATGCGTTCCTAGAGAAAACCAAGCTAAAAGATGATGGCAGCAACTATTCGGACTGGGTCCGGAACCTGAGGATCATCCTCATAGCAGCCAAGAAAGCATATGTCCTAGAAGGACCGCTAGGTGAAGCACCCATCCCAGAGAACCAAGACGTTATGAACGCTTGGCAGTCACGTGCTGATGATTACTCCCTCATTCAGTGCGGCATGCTTTACAGCTTAGAACCGGGGCTCCAAAAGCGTTTTGAGCGACACGGAGCATATGAGATGTTCGAGGAGCTGAAAATGGTTTTCCAAGCTCATGCCCGGGTCGAGAGATATGAAGTCTCCGACAAGTTCTATAGTTGTAAGATGGAGGAAAACAGTTCTGTCAGTGAGCACATACTCAAAATGTCTGGGTTGCACAACCGCATGTCCCAGCTGGACATTAACCTCCCGGACGAGGCGGTCATTGACAGAATCCTTCAGTCGCTCCCACCGAGCTACAAGAGCTTTGTGATGAACTACAATATGCAGGGGATAGTGAAGACCATTCCTGAAGTATTCTCAATGCTGAAGTCAGCAGAGGTTGAAATCAAGAAAGAACATCAAGTGTTGATGGTCAATAAGACCACTAAGTTCAAGAAGGGCAAGGGTAAGAAGAACCTCAAGAAGGATGGCAAAGATGTTGCCGCGCCCGGTAAGCCAGTTGCCGGGAAGAAGTCAAAGAATGGACCCAAGCCTGAGACTGAGTGCTTTTATTGCAAAGGGAAGTGTCACTGGAAGCGGAACTGCCCCAAATACTTAGCGGATAAGAAGGCCGGCAACACTAAAGGTATATGTGATATACATGTAATTGATGTGTACCTTACCAGTACTCATAGTAACTCCTGGGTATTTTATACCGGTGTCGTTGCTCACATTTATAACTCACAGCAGGAGCTGCAGAATAAGCGGAGACTGGCGAAGGACGAGGTGACGATGCGCGTCGGGAATGGTTCCAAGGTCGATGTGATCGCCGTCGGCACGCTACCTCTACACCTACGGGATTAGTTTTAAACCTCAATAATTGTTATTTAGTGCCAAGTTTGAGCATGAACATTGTATCTGGATCTCGTTTAATGCGAGATAGCTACTCATTTGAATCCGAGAATAATGGTTGTTCTATTTATATGAGAGATATGTTTTATGGTCATGCCCCGATGGTCAATGGTTTATTCTTAATGAATCTCGAGCGTAATGTTACACATATTCATAGTGTGAATACCAAAAGATGTAAAGTTGATAACGATAGTCCCACATACTTGTGGCACTGCCGCCTTGGTCACATTGGTGTCAAGCGCATGAAGAAGCTCCATGCTGATGGACTTTCAGAGTCTCTCGATTATGAATCATTTGACACATGCGAACCATGCCTCATGGGCAAAATGACCAAGACTCCGTTCTTCGGAACAATGGAGCGAGCAACCAACTTATTGGAAATCATACATACCAATGTATGCGGTCCAATGAGCGTTGAGGCTCGCGGAGGATATCGCTATGTTCTCACTCTCACTGATGACTTGAGTAGATATGGGTATGTCTACTTGATGAAACACAAGTCTGAGACCTTTGAAAAGTTCAAGGAATTTCAGAATGAGGTAGAGAATCAACGTGACCGAAAGATAAAGTTCTTACGATCAGATCGTGGAGGAGAATATTTAAGTCACGAATTTGGTACGCACTTAAGAAAATGTGGAATCATTTCACAACTCACGCCGCCTGGAACACCTCAGCGTAATGGTGTGTCTGAATGTCGTAATCACACTCTATTGGATATGGTGCGATCTATGATGTCTCTTACCGATTTACCGCTATCATTTTGGGGATACGCTCTAGAGACAGCTACATTCACTTTAAATAGGGCTCCATCTAAATCCGCTGAGACGACACCGTATGAATTATGGTTTGGGAAGAAACCTAAGCTGTCGTTTGTAAAAGTTTGGGGATGCGATGCTTATGTCAAGAAACTTCAACCTGAAAAGCTCGAACCCAAGTCAGAAAAATGCGTCTTCATAGGATACCCTAAGGAAACCATTGGGTATACCTTCTACCTTAGATCCGAAGGCAAGATCTTTGTTGCCAAGAACGGATCCTTTCTTGAAAAAGAGTTTCTCTCGAAAGGAGTAGGTGGGAGGAAAGTAGAACTCGATGAAGTACTACCTCTTGAGCCGGAAAGTAGTGCAGCTCAGGAAAATGTTCCTGTGGTGCCTACACCGACTGGAGAGGAAATTAATGATGATGATCAAGGTACTTCGGATCAAGTTGCTACTGAACTTCGTAGGTCCACAAGGACACGTTCCACACCAGAGTGGTATGGCAACCCTGTCCTGGAAATCATGTTGTTAGACAACAGTGAACCTTGGAACTATGAAGAAGCGATGGCGGGCCCAGATTCCAACAAATGGCTTGAAGCCATGCATTCCGAGATAGAATCCATGTATGAAAACAAAGTATGGACTTTGACTGACTTGCCCAATGATCAGCGAGCGATAGAAAACAAATGGATCTTTAAGAAGAAGACGGACGCGGATGGTAATGTCACCATCTATAAAGCTTGACTTGTTGCTAAGGGTTATCGACAAGTTCAAGGGGTTGACTACGATGAGACCTTCTCTCCCGTAGCGAAGCTTAAGTCCGTCTGAATAATGTTAGCAATTGCCGCATACTATGATTATGAGATATAGCAGATGGACGTCAAAACGGCATTCCTTAACGGTTATCTTAAGGAAGAGTTGTATATGATGCAGCCGGAAGGTTTTGTTGATCCTAAGAATGCTAACAAAGTATGCAAGCTCCAGCGATCCATTTATGGGCTGGTGCAAGCATCTCGGAGTTGGAACATTCGCTTTAATGAGATGATCAAAGCGTTTGGGTTTATGCAGACTTATGGAGAAGCCTGCGTTTACAAGAAAGTGAGTGGGAGCTCTGTAGCATTTCTCATATTATATGTAGATGACATTCTTTTGATGGGAAATGATATAGAATTCTTGGATAGCATTAAGGCCTACTTGAATAAGTGTTTTTCAATGAAGGACCTTGGAGAAGCTGCTTACATTTTAGGCATCAAGATCTATAGGGATAGATCGAGACGCCTCATAGGTCTTTCACAAAGCACATACCTTGATAAGATTTTGAAGAAGTTCAAAATGGATCAGTCCAAGAAAGGGTTCTTGCCTGTATTTCAAGGTGTGAGATTGAGCTCGGCTCAATGCCCGACCACGACAGAAGATAAAGAAGAGAGGAGTGTCATCCCCTATGCCTGAGCCATAGGATCTATTATGTATGCCATGCTGTGTACCAGACCAGATGTAAACCTTGCCGTAAGTTTGGTAGGTAGGTACCAAAGTAATCCCGGCAAGGAACACTGGACAGCGGTCAAGAATATCCTGAAGTACCTGAAAAGGACAAAGGACATGTTTCTTGTTTATGGAGGTGACGAAGAGCTCGTCGTAAAGTTTTACGTCGACACTAGCTTCGACACAGATCTGGATGACTCTAAGTCACAAACCGGATACGTGTATATGTTGAATCGTGGAGCAGTGAGCTGGTGCAGTTGCAAGCAAAGCATCGTGGCGGGATCTACATGTGAAGCGGAGTACATGGCAGCCTCGGAGGCAGCACATGAAGCAATATGGATGAAGGAGTTCATCACCGACCTAGGAGTCATACCCAATGCGTCAGGGCCAATCACTCTCTTCTGTGACAACACTGGAGCTATTGCCCTTGCCAAGGAGCCCAGGTTTCACAAGAAGATCAGGCACATCAAGCGTCGTTTCAACTCCATCCGTGAAAATGTTCAAGATGGAGACATAGATATTTGCAAAGTACATACGGATCTGAATGTCGCAGATCCGTTGACTAAACCTCTTCCGCGAGCAAAACATGATCAACACCAGAACTCCATGGGTGTTCGATTCATCACAATGTAAATAGATTATTGACTCTAGTGCAAGTGGGAGACTGTTGGAAATATGCCCTAGATGCAATAATAAAAGGATTATTATTATATTTCTTTGTTCATGATAGTTGTCTTTTATTCATGCTATAATTGTATTATCCGGAAATCGTAATACACGTGTGAATACTTAGACCACAACATGTCCCTAGTGAGCCTCTAGTTGACTAGCTCGTTGATCAACAGATAGTCATGGTTTCCTGACTATGGTCATTGGATGTCGTTGATAACGGGATCACATCATTAGGAGAATGATGTGATGGACAAGACCCAATCCTAAGCATAGCACAAGATCGTGTAGTTCGTTTTGCTAGAGCTTTTCCAATGTCAAGTATCTCTTCCTTAGACCATGAGATCGTGTAACTCCTGGATACCGTAGAAGTGCTTTGGGTGTACCAAACGTCACAACGTAACTGGGTGACTATAAAGGTGCACTACAGGTATCTCTGAAAGTGTCTGTTGGGTTGACACGGATCGAGACTGGGATTTGTCACTCCGTATTACGGAGAGGTATCACTGGGCCCACTCGGTAGTGCATCATCATAATGAGCTCAAAGTGACCAAGTGTCTGGTCATGGGATCATGCATTACGGTACGAGTAAAGTGACTTGCCGGTAACGAGATTGAACGAGGTATTGGGATACCGACGATCGAATCTCGGGAAGTAACATATCGATTGACAAAGGGAATTGTATACGGGGTTGCTTAAATCCTCGACATCGTGGTTCATCCGATGAGATCATCAAGGAGCATGTGGGAGACAACATGGGTATCCAGATCCTGCTGTTGGTTATTGACCGGAGACTCGTCTCGGTCATGTCTACATGTCTCCCGAACCCGTAGGGTCTACACACTTAAGGTTCAGTGACGCTAGGGTTGTATGAATATGAGTATGCAGCAAACCGAATGTTGTTCGGAGTCCCGGATGAGATCTCGGACGTCACGAGGAGTTTCGAATGGTCCGGAGGTAAAGAATTATATATAGGAAGTGTTGTTTCGGCCATCGGGAAAGTTTCGGGGTCACCCGGTACTGTACCGGGACCACCAGAAGGGTCCCGGGGGTCCACCGGGTGGGTCCACCTATCCCGGAGGGCCCCATGGGCTGAAGTGGGAGGGAACCAGCCCCTAGTAGGCTGGTGCACCCCCCCTTGGGCCCCTCCTGCGCCTAGGGTTGGAAACCCTAGGGTGGGGGGCGCACCACTTGCCTTGGGGGGCACTCCACCCCCCTGGCCGATGCCCCCCTTGGGAGATTCAATCTCCAGGGCCGGCGCCCCCCCCCTTGGGGGCCTATATAAAGGAGGGGGGAGGGAGGGCAGCCGAACCCTGAGTCTTGGCGCCTCCCTCCCCTGCTACACCTCTTCCTCCTCCCGCAGTTGCTTGGCGAAGCCCTGCCGGAGTCCTGCTGCATCCACCACCACGCCATCGTGCTGCTGGATCTTCATCAACCTCTCCTTCCCCCTTGCTGGATCAAGACGAATGAGACGTCACGCTGACCGTACGTGTGTTGAACGCGGAGGTGCCGTCCGTTCGGCGCTAGGATCTCCGGTGATAGGATCACGACGAGAACGACTACCTCAACCCCGTTCTCTTGAACGCTTCCGCACACGATCTACAAGTGGTATGTAGATGCATCTCTCTCTCGTTGCTAGATGAACTCATAGATTGATCTTGGTGAACGTAGGAAAAATTTTATTTTATGCAACGTTCCCCAACAGTAACTTGATCTGAAGTTTCATAATCATCATCATTAGCTTCCTCACTAATTGGTGTAGGAATCACTGGAACTGATTTTTGTGATGAACTACTTTCCAATCGGGAGAAGGTACAAGCTCTACTTTCCTCCCACTCACTTCTTTCGAGAGAAACTCCTTCTCCAGAAAGGATCCATTCTTAGCAACGAATGTTTTTTCCTTCGGATCTGTGATAGAAGGTGTACCCAACAGTTTCCTTTGGGTATTCTATGAAGACGCACTTCTCCGATTTGGGTTCGAGCTTATCAGGTTGAAAACCTTTTTCATATAAGCATCGCAACTCCAAACTTTAAAAAACGACAACTTAGGTTTACTGCTAAACCATAGTTCATACGGTGTCGTCTCAACGGATTTAGATGGTGCCCTATTAAACGTGAATGCAGCTGTCTCTAATGCATAACCCCAAAATGATAGTGGTAAACCGATAAGAGACATCATAGATCGCACCATATCTAGTAAAGTACAATTACGATGTTTGGACACACCATTACATTGTGGTGTTCCAGGTGGCGTGAGTTGTGAAACTATTTCACATTGTTTCGAATGAAGACCAAACTCATAACTCAAATATTCGTCTCCACGATCACATCACAGAAACTTTATTTTCTTGTTATGATGATTTCCCACTTCACTCTGAAATTCTTTGAACCTTTCAACTATTTCAGACTTATGTTTCATTAAGTAGATATACCCATATCTGCTCAAATCATCTGTGAAGGTCAGAAAATAACGATACCCGCCACGAGCCTTAATACTCATTGGTCTATATACATTAGTATGTATTATTTCCAACAAGTCAGTAGCTCGTTCCATTGTTCGGAGAATGGAGTTTTAGTCATCTTGCCCAAAAGGCATGGTTCGCAAGCATCAAATGATTCATAACCAATTGATTCCGAAAATCCATCTTTATGGAGTTTCTTCATGCGCTTTTACACCGATATGACCCAAACGGCAGTGCCACAAATAAGTTGCACTATCATTATTAACTTTGCATCTTTTGGCATCAATTTTATGAATATGTGTATCACTACGATCGAGATCCAACAAACTATTTTCATTGGGTGTATGACCATTGAAGGTTTTATTCATGTAAACAGAATAACAATTATTCTCTCACTTTTAAATGAATAACCGTATCACAATAAACATGATCAAATTATATTCATGCTCATGCTCAACGCAAACGCCAAATAACATTTATTTGGGTTTAACACTAATCCCGAAAGTATAGGGAGTGTGCGATGATGATCATATCAATCTTGGAACCACTTCCAACACACATCGTTACTTCACCCTCAACTAGTCTCTGTTTATTCTGTATCTCCTGTTTCGAGTTACTAATTTTTAGCAACCGAACAAGTATCAAATACTCAGGGGCTACTATAAACACTAGTAAGGTACACATTAATAACCTGTATATCAAATATACCCTTGTTCACTTTGCCATCCTTCTTTTTCACCAAATATCCAAGGTATTTCCGCTTTCAGTGACCATTTCCTTTGTAGTAGAAGCACTCAGTTTCAGGCTTTGGTCCAGCTTTGGGCTTCTTTGCGGAAGTGACAACTTGCTTGCCATTCTACTTGAAGTTCCTTTTCTTTTCCTTTGCCCTTTTCTTGAAACTAGTGGTCTTGTCAATCATCAACACTTGATGCTCTTTTCTTGATTTCTACCTTCGTCGATTTCAGCATCACGAAGAGCTCGGGAATTGTTTTCGTCATCCCTTGCATTATAGTTCATCACGAAGTTCCAGTAACTTGGTGATGGTGACTAGAGAACTCTGCCAATCACTATCTTATCTGGAAGATTAACTCCCACTTGATTCAAGCGATTGTAGTACTCAGACAATCTAAGTACTTGCTCACTAGTTGAGCAATTCTCCTCCATCTTTTAGGAGAAGTATTTGTCAGAGGTCTCATACTCTTGACACGGCATGAGTCTGGAATACCAATTTCATCTCTTGAAACATCTTATATGTTCCATGACGTTTCAAAAACGTTTTTGTAGTCTCGGTTACAAGCCATAAAGCATGGTGCACAAAACTATCAAGTAGTCATCATATTGAGCTAGCCAAATGTTCATAACGTCTCCATCTACTCCTGCAATAGGTCTGTCACCTAGCCGTGCATCAAGGACATAATTCTTCTGTGCAGCAATGAGGATAAACCTCAGATCATGGACCAAGTCCGCATCATTGCTACTAACATTTTTCAACTTAGTTTTATCTAGGAACACATATCAAAAATAAACATATGAAAGCAACAACGCAAGCTATTGATCTACAACATAATTTGCAAAATACTACCAGGACTAAGTTCATGATAAATTAAAGTTCAATTAATCATATTACTTAAGAACTCCCACTTAGACAGACTTCTCTCTAGTCATCTAAGTGATCACGTGATCCAAATCAACTAAACCATGTCCGATCATCACGTGAGATGGAGTAGTTTTCCATGGTGAACATCACTATGTTGATCATATCTACTATATGATTCATGCTCGACCTTTCGGTCTCTGTGTTCCGAGGCCATATGTGTATATGCTAGGCTCGTCAAGTTTAACCTGAGTATTCCGCGTGTGCAACTGTTTTGCACCCGTTGTATTTGAACGTAGAGCCTATCACACCCGATTATCACGTGGTGTCTCGGCATGAAGAACTTTCACAACGGTGCATACTCAGGGAGACCACTTATACTTTGATAATTTAGTGAGGGATCATCTTATAATGCTACCGTCAATCAAAGCAAGATAAGATGCATAAAAGATAAACATCACATGTAATCAATATAAGTGATATGATATGGACATTATCATCTTGTGCTTGTGATCTCCATCTTCGAAGCACCGTCATGATCACTATCGTCACCGGCGCGACACCTTGATCTCCATCGTAGCATCGTTGTCGTCTCGCCAATCTTATGCTTCTGCGACTATCGCTACCGCTTAGTGATAAAGTAAAGCATTACAGGGCGATTGCATTTCATACAATAAAGCGACAACCATATGGCTCCTGCCAGTTGCCGATAACTTCGGTTACAAAACATGATCATCTCATACAATAAAATATAGCATCACGTCTTGACCATATCACATCACAAAATGCCCTGCAAAAACAAGTTAGACGTCCTCTACTTTGTTGTTGCAAATTTTACGTGGCTGCTACGGGCTGAGCAAGAACCGTTCTTACCTACGCATCAAAACCACAACGATAGTTTGTCAAGTTGGTGTTGTTTTAACCTTCGCAAGGACCGGACGTAGCCACACTCGGTTCAACTAAAGTGAGAGAGACAGACACCCGCCGGTCACCTTTAAGCAACGAGTGCTCGTAGCGGTGAAACCAGTCTCGCGTAAGCGCACGCGTAATGTCGGTCCGGGCCGCTTCATCTCACAATACCGCTGAACCAAAGTATGACATGCTGGTAAGCAGTATGACTTGTATCGCCCACAACTCACTTGTGTTCTACTACTGCATATGACATCTACGCATAAAACCTGGCTCGGATGCGACTGTTGGGGAACGTAGTAATTTCAAAAAAAATCCTACGCACACGCAAGATCATGGTGATGCATAGCAACGAGAGGGGAGAGTGTTGTCCACGTACCCTCGTAGACCAATAGCGGAAGCGTTATAACAACGCGGTTGATGTAGTCGTACGTCTTCACGGCCCGACCGATCAAGCACCAAAACTACGGCACCTCCGAGTTCTAGCACACGTTCAGCTCAATGACGATCCCCGGACTCCGATCCAGCAAAGTGTCGGGGAAGAGTTCTGTCAGCACGACGGCGTGGTGACGATCTTGATGTTCTACCATCGCAGGGCTTCGCCTAAGTACTGCTACGATATTATCGAGGTGGACTATGGTGGAGGGGGCACCGCACACGGCTAAGAGATCCAAGGGATCAATTGTTGTTGTGTTTATGGGGTGCCCCCTGCCCCCGTATATAAAGGAGCAAGGGGGGAGTCCTACTCCCACCGGGAGTAGGACTCCTCCTTTCCTTGTTGGAGTAGGAGAGAAGGAAAGAGGAGGAGAGGGAGAAGGAAAAGGGGGCTGCCCCCCTTGTCCAATTCCGACTAGAGGGGGGGTGCAGGCCTCCTTCCTTTTGGCCTCTCTTCTCTATTCCCGTATGACCCAATAAGGCCCATATACTCCCCGGCGAATTCCCGTAACTCTCCGGTACTCCAAAAAATACCCGAATCACTCGGAACCTTTCCGAACTCCGAATATAGTCGTCCAATATATAGATCTTTACGTCTCGACCATTTCGAGACTCCTCGTCATGTGCCCGATCTCATCCGGGACTCCGAACTCCTTCGGTACATCAAAATTCATAAACTCATAATATAACTGTCATCGAAACCTTAAGCGTGCGGACCCTACGGGTTCGAGAACTATGTAGACATGACCGAGACACGTCTCCAGTCAATAACCAATAGTGGAACCTGGATGCTCATATTGGCTCCCACATATTCTACGAAGATCTTTATCGGTCAGACCGCATAACAACATATATACGTTGTTCCCTTTGTCATCGGTATGTTACTTGTCCGAGATTTGATCGTCGGTATCTCAATACCTAGTTCAATCTCGTTATCGGCAAGTCTCTTTACTCATTCTGTAATACATAATCTCGCAATTAACTCATTAGTTGCAATGCTTGCAAGGCTTAAGTGATGTGCATTACCGAGAGGGCCCATAGATACCTCTCCGACAATCAGAGTGACAAATCCTAATCTCGAAATATGCCAACCCAACAAGTACCTTTGGAGACACCAGTAGAGCACCTTTATAATCACCCAGTTACGTTGTGACGTTTCGTAGCACACAAAGTGTTCCTCGGTAAACGGGAGTTGCATAATCTCATAGTCATAGGAACATGTGTAAGTCATGAAGAAAGCAATAGCAATATACTAAACGATCGGGTGCTATGCTAACGGAATGGATCAAGTCAATCACATCATTCTCCTAATGATGTGATCTCATTAATCAAATGACAACTCTTTGTCCATGGCTAGCAAACATAACCATCTTTGATTAATGAGCTAGTCAAGTACAGGCATACTAGTGACACTCAGTTTGTCTATGTATTCACACATGTATTATGTTTCCGGTTAATACAATTCTAGCATGAATAGTAAACATTTATCATGAAATAAGGAAATAAATAATAACTTCATTATTGCCTCTAGGGCATATTTCCTTCACTACCGACGTAGGGCTTCGCCTAAGCACCGCTGCAGAATTAACGAGGTGGACTATGGTGGAGGGAGGCACCGCACATGGCTAAAAGATCAAGCGATCAATTGTTGTGTCTATGAGGTTCCCCCTGCCCCAGTATATAAAGGAACAAGGGGGTGCGGCCGGCCAAGGGGAGAGGCGCGCCGGGAGGAGTCCTACTCCCACCGGGAGTAGGACCCCCCCCCCCCTTTCCTAGTTGGATTAGGACTTGGGAGGGGGGAAAGAGGAGGGAGAGAGGAAGGAAGGGGGGCGCCGCCCCCCTCTCCTTGTCCTATTTGGACTAGGGGGGAGGGGCGCGCGGCCCAGCCCTGGCTGCCTCTCCTCTTCTCCGTAAAGGCCTACTAAGGCCCATTAACCTCCCGAGGGGTTCCGGTAACCTCCTGGTACTCCGGTAAAATCCCGATTTCACCCGGAACACTTCCGATATCCAAACTGAAGGAAATATGCCCTAGAGGCAATAATAAATTTATTATTTATTTCCTCATATCATGATAAATGTTTATTATTCATGCTAGAATTGTATTAACCGGAAACATGATACATGTGTGAATACATAGACAAACTTAATGTCACTAGTATGCCTCTACTTGACTAGCTCATTAATCAAAGATGGTTATGTTTCCTAACCATAGACATGTGTTGTCATTTGATTAAAGAGATCACATCATTAGGAGAATCATGTGATTGAGTTGACCCATTCCGTTAGCCTAGCACTTGATCGTTTAGTATTTTGCTATTGCTTTCTTCATGACTTATACAAAGTTCCTACAACTATGAGATTATGCAACTCCCGTTTACCGGAGGAACACTTTGTGTGCTACCAAACGTCACAACGTAACTGGGTAATTATAAAGGAGCTCTATAGGTGTCTCCAAAGATAGATGTTGAGTTGGCGTATTTCGAGATTAGGTTTTGTCACTCCGATTGTCGGAGAGGTATCTTTGGGCCCTCTCGGTAATGCACATCACTATAAGCCTTGCAAGCAATGTGGCCAATGAGTTGGTTACGGAATGATGCATTACATAACGAGTAAAGAGACTTGCCGGTAACGAGATTGAACTAGGTATTGAATACCGACGATCGAATCTCGGGCAAGTAACATACCGATGACAAAGGGAACAACGTATGTTGTTATGCGGTTTGACCGATAAAGATCTTCGTAGAATATGTAGGAGCCAATATGAGCATCCAGGTTCCGCTATTGGTTATTGACCGGAAACAGTTCTAGGTCATGTCTACATAGTTCTCGAACCCGTAGGGTCCGCACGCTTAAAGTTACGATGACAGTTTCATTATGAGTTTGTATGTTTTGATGTACCGAAGGTTGTTCGGAGTCCCGGATGTGATCACGGACATGACGAGGAGTCTTGAAATGGTCGAGACATAAAGAATGATATATTGGAACACTATATTTGGATATCGGAATTGTTCCGGGAGAAATCGGGATTTTTCCGGAGTACCGGGGGTTACCGGAACCCCCCCGGGGGTTAATGGGCCTACATGGGCCCTAAGGGAGAAGAGGAGGGTTGGCCAGGGCAGGCCACGCGCCCCTCCCCCTCTAGTCCGAATAGGACAAGGAAGGGGCGGCGGCGCCCCCCTTTCCTCTTTCTCCTTCCCCCTTTCCTTCTCCTACAAGGCAAGAGGGGGGAGTCCTACTCCCGGTGGGAGTAGGACTCCTCCAGGCGCACCCCTAGGGGCCGACCGCACCTCCCCCTCCCTCCTTTATATACGAGGGCAGGGGCACCCCATAACACACAAGTTGATCTTCGTGATCGTTCCTTAGCCGTGTGTGGTGCCCCCCTTCACCATATTCCACCTCGGTCGTATCGTTGTGGTGCTTAGGCGAAGCCCTGCGTCGGTAGAACATCATCATCGTCACCACGCCATCATGCTGACGGAACTCATCCCCGACACCCTGCTGGATCGGAGTCCGGGGATCGTCATCGAGCTGAACGTGTGCTGAACTCGGAGGCGCCGTACGTTCGGTGCTTGGATCGGTCAGATCGTGAAGACGTACGACTACATCAACCGCGTTTTCATAATGCTTCCGCTTTCGGTCTACGAGGGTACGCGGACACACTCTCCCCTCTCGTTGCTATGCATCACCATGATCTTGCGTGTGCGTAGGAAATTTTTTGAAATTACTACGTTCCCCAACAGTGGTCTCAGAGCCAGGTTTTATGCGTTGATGTTATTTGCACGAGTAGAACACAAGTGAGTTGTGGGCGATACAAGTCATACTGCTTACCAGCATGTCATACTTTGGTTCGGCGGTATTGTTGGATGAAGCGGCCCGGACCGACATTACGCGTACGCTTACGCGAGACTGGTTTTACTGTCGTGCTTCGCATAGAGGTGACTAGCGGGTGTCTGTTTCTCCAACTTTAGTTGAGCCGAGTGTGGCTATGCCCGGTCTTTGCGAAGGTTAAAACAACACTAACTTGACGAACTATCGTTGTGGTTTTGATGCGTAGGTAAGAACGGTTCTTACTCAGCCCGTAGCAGCCACGTAAAAATTTGCAACAACAAAGTAGAGGACGTCTAACTTGTTTTTGCAGGGCATGTTGTGATGTGATATGGTCAAGATGTGATGCTATATTTTATTGTATGAGATGATCATGTTTTGTAACCGAAGTTATCGGCAACTAGCAGGAGCCATATGGTTGTCGCTTTATTGTATGAAATGCAAACACCCTATAATTGCTTTACTTTATCACTAAGCGGTAGCAATAGTCGTAGAAGCAATAGATGGCGTAACGACAACGATGCTACGATGGAGATCAAGGTGTCGCGCCGGTGATGATGGTGATCACGATGGTGCTTCGGAGATGGAGATCACAAGCACAAGATGATGATGGCCATATCATATCACTTATATTGATTGCATGTGATGTTTATCCTTTATGCATCTTATCTTGCTTTGATTGACGGTAGCATTTTAAGATGATCTCTCACTAAATTATCAAGAAGTGTTCTCCCTGAGTATGCACCTTGTGAAAGTTCTTCGTGCTGAGACACCACGTGATGATCGGGTGTGATAGGCTCTACGTTCAAATACAACGGGTGCAAAATAGTTGCACACGCGAAATACTCAGGTTAAACTTGACAAGCCTAGCATATACAGATATGGCCTCGGAACACAGGGACCAAAAGGTCGAGCGTGAATCATATAGTAGATATGATCAACATAGTGATGTTCACCATTGAAAACTACTCCATCTCACGTGATGATCGGACATGGTTTAGTTGATTTGGATCACGTGATCACTTAGATGACTAGAGAGATGTCTGTCTAAGTGGGAGTTCTTCAATAATATGATTAATTGAACTTAAATTTATCATGAACTTAGTGCCTGATAGTATTTTGCTTGTCTATGTTTGTTGTAAATATATGGCTCGTGTTGTTGTTCCGTTGAATTTTAATGTGTTCCTTGAGAAAGCTAAGTTGAAAGATGATGGTAGCAATTACACGGACTGGGTCCGTAACCTGAGGATTATCCTCATTGCTGCACAGAAGAATTACGTCCTGGAAGCACCGCTGGGTGCCAGGCCTGCTGCAGATGCAACTGACGACGTTAAGAACGTCTGGCAAAGCAAAGCTGATGACTACTCGATAGTTCAGTGTGCCATGCTTTACGGTTTGGAACAGGGTCTTCAACGACGTTTTGAACGTCATGGAGCATATGAGATGTTCCAGGAGTTGAAGTTAATATTTCAAGCAAATGCCCGGACTGAGAGATATGAAGTCTCCAATAAGTTCTACAGCTGCAAGATGGAGGAGAATAGTTCTGTTAGTGAGCACATACTCAAAATGTCTGGGTATAATAATCACTTGATTCAACTGGGAGTTAATCTTCCGGATGATAGCGTCATTGACAGAATTCTTCAATCACTGCCACCAAGCTACAAGAGCTTCGTGATGAACTATAACATGCAAGGGATGGATAAGACGATTCTCGAGCTCTTCGCAATGCTAAAGGCTGCGGAGGTAGAAATCAAGAAGGAGCATCAAGTGTTGATGGTCAACAAGACCACTAGTTTCAAGAAAAAGGGCAAAGGGAAGAAGAAGGGGAACTTCAAGAAGAACAGCAAACAAGTTGCTGCTCAGGAGAAGAAACCCAAGTCTGGACCTAAGCCTGAAACTGAGTGCTTCTATTGCAAGAAGACTGGTCACTGGAAGCGGAACTGCCCCAAGTATTTGGCGGATAAGAAGGATGGCAAGGTGAACAAAGGTATATGTGATATACATGTTATTGATGTGTACCTTACTAATGCTCGCAGTAGCACCTGGGTATTTGATACTGGTTATGTTGCTAATATTTGCAACTCGAAACAGGGGCTACGGATTAAGCGAAGATTGGCTAAGGACGAGGTGACGATGCGCGTAGGAAATGGTTCCAAAGTCGATGTGATCGCGGTCGGCACGCTACCTCTACATCTACCTTCGGGATTAGTTTTAGACCTAAATAATTGTTATTTGGTACCAGCGTTGAGCATGAACATTATTTCTGGATCTTGTTTGATGCGAGACGGTTATTCATTTAAATCAGAGAATAATGGTTGTTCTATTTATATGAGTAATATCTTTTATGGTCATGCACCCTTGAAGAGTGGTCTATTTTTATTGAATCTCGATAGTAGTGATACACATATTCATAATGTTGAAGCCAAAAGATGCAGAGTTGATAATGATAGTGCAACCTATTTGTGGCACTGCCGTTTAGGTCATATCGGTGTAAAACGCATGAAGAAACTCCATACCGATGGACTTTTGGAACCACTTGATTATGAATCACTTGGTACTTGCGAACCGTGCCTCATGGGCAAAATGACTAAAACGCCGTTCTCCGGTACTATGGAGAGAGCAACACATTTGTTGGAAATCATACATACAGATGTATGTGGTCCAATGAATGTTGAGGCTCGTGGCGGATATCGTTATTTTCTCACCTTCACAGATGATTTAAGCAGATATGGGTATATCTACTGAATGAAACATAAGTCTAAAACTTTTGAAAAGTTCAAAGAATTTCAGAGTGAAGTTGAAAATCATCGTAACAAGAAAATAAAATTTCTACGATCTGATCGTGGAGGAGAATATTTGAGTTACGAGTTTGGTTTACATTTGAAACAATGCGAAATAGTTTCGCAACTCACGCCACCCGAAACACCACAATGAAATGGTGTGTCCGAACATCGTAATCGTACTTTACTGGATATGGTACGATCTATGATGTCTCTTACTAATTTACCGCTATCGTTTTGGGGTTATGCTTTAGAGACAGCCGCATTCACATTAAATAGGGCACCATCGAAATCCGTTGAGACGACGCCTTATGAACTGTGGTTTGGTAAGAAACCAAAGTTGACGTTTCTTAAAGTTTGGGGCTGCGATGCTTATGTGAAGAAACTTCAACCACATAAGCTCGAACCCAAATCGGAGAAATGTGTCTTCATAGGATACCCAAAAGAGACAATTGGGTACACCTTCTATCACAGATCTGAGGGCAAGATTTTCGTTGCTAAATTCGGATCCTTTCTAGAGAAGGAGTTTCTCTCGAAAGAAGTGAGTGGGAGGAAAGTAGAACTTGATGAGGTAACTGTACCTGCTCCCTTATTGGAAAGTAGTTCATCACAAGAACCGGTTCCTGTGACAACTACACCAATTAGTGATGAAGCTAATGATATTGATCATGAATCTTCAGATCAAGTTTCTACTGAACCTTGTAGGTCTACCAGAGTAAGATCCACACCAGAGTGGTACGGTAATCCTGTTCTGAAAGTCGTGTTACTTGACCCTGGCGAACCTGCGAACTATGAGGAAGCGATGATGAGCCCAGATTCCGCAAAATGGCTTGAAGCCATGAAATTTGAGATAGGACCCATGTATGAGAACAAAGTATGGACTTTGGTTGACTTGCCCGATGATCGGCAAGCTATTGAGAATAAATGGATCTTCAAGAAGAAGACTGACGCTGATGGTAATATAACTGTCTACAAAGCTCAACTTGTTGCAAAAGGTTTTCGACAAGTTCAAGGGGTTGACTACGATGAGACTTTCTCACCCGTAGTGATGCTTAAGTCTGTCCGAATCATGTTAGCAATTGCCGCATTTTATGATTATGAAATTTGGCAAATGGATGTAAAAACTGCATTCCTGAATGGATTTCTGGAAGAAGAGTTGTATATGATGCAACCAGAAGGTTTTGTCGATCCAAAAGGTGCTAACAAAGTGTGCAAGCTCCAGCAATCCATTTATGGACTGGTGCAAGCATCTCGGAGTTGGAATAAACGCTTTGATAGTGTGATCAAAACATATGGTTTTATATAGACTTTTGGAGAAGCCTGTATTTACAAGAAAGTGAGTGGGAGCTCTGTAGCATTTTTGATATTATATGTAGATGACATATTGTTAATTGGAAATGATATAGAATTTCTGGATAGCATAAAGGGATACTTGAATAAAAGTTTTTCAATGAAAGACCTCGGTGAAGCTGCTTACATATTGGGCATCAAGATCTATAGAGATAGATCAAGACGTTTAATTGGACTTTCACAAAGCACATACCTTGATAAAGTTTTGAAAAAGTTCAAAATGGATCAGGCAAAGAAAGGGTTCTTGCCTGTATTGCAAGGTTTGAAGTTGAGTCAGACTCAATGCCCGACCATAGTAGAAGATAGAGAGAAAATGAAAGATGTTCCCTATGCTTCAGCCATAGGCTCTATCATGTATGCAATGCTGTGTACCAGACCTGATGTATGCTTAGCAATAAGTTTAGCAGGGAGGTACCAAAGTAATCCAGGAGTGGATCACTGGACAGCGGTCAAGAACATCCTGAAATACCTGAAAAGGACTAAGGATATGTTTCTCGTTTATGGAGGTGACAAAGAGCTAGTCGTATATGGTTACGTCGATGCAAGCTTTGACACTGATCCGGACGATTCCGAATCGCAAACCGGATACGTGTTTTTATTAAACGGTGGAGCTATAAGATGGTGCAGTTCTAAACAAAGCGTCGTGGTGGAATCTACATGCGAAGCGGAGTACATAGCTGCTTCGGAAGCAGCAAATGAAGGAGTCTGGATGAAGGAGTTCATTTCTGATCTAGGTGTCATACCTAGTGCATCGGGACCAATGAAGATCTTCTGTGACAATACTGGTGCAATTGCCTTGGCAAAGGAATCCAGATTTCACAAGAGGACCAAGCACATCAAGAGACGCTTCAATTCCATCCGGGACCAAGTCCAGGTGGGAGGCATAGAGATTTGCAAGATACATACGGATCTGAATGTAGCAGACCCGTTGACTGAGCCTCTTCCACGAGCAAAACATGATCAGCACCAAGACTCCATGGGTGTTAGAATCCTTACTATGTAATCTAGATTATTGACTCTAGTGCAAGTGGGAGACTGAAGGAAATATACCCTAGAGGCAATAATAAAGTTATTATTTGTTTCCTCATATCATGATAAATGTTTATTGTTCATGCTAGAATTGTATTAACCGGAAACATGATACATGTGTGAATACATAGACAAACTTAATGTCACTAGTATGCCTCTACTTGACTAGCTCATTAATCAAAGATGGTTATGTTTCCTAACCATAGACATGTGTTGTCATTTGATTAAAGAGATCACATCACTAGGAGAATGATGTGATTGACTTGACCCATTCCGTTAGCCTAGCACTTGATCGTTTAGTATGTTGCTATTGCTTTCTTCATGACTTATACAAAGTGCCTACAACTACGAGATTATGCAACTCCTGTTTACCGGAGAAACACTTTGTGTGCTACCAAATGTCACAACATAACTGGGTGATTATAAAGGAGCTCTACAGGTGTCTCCAAAGATAGATGTTGAGTTGGCGTATTTCGAGATTAGGTTTTGTCACTCCGATTGTCGGAGAGGTGTCTCTAGGCCCTCTCGGTAATGCACATCACTATAAGCCTTGCAAGCAATGTGGCCAATGAGTTGGTTATGGAATGATGCATTACGTAACGAGTAAAGAGACTTGCCGGTAACAAGATTGAACTAGGTATTGAATACCGACGATCGAATCTTGGGCAAATAACATACCGATGATAAAGGGAACAACGTATGTTGTTATGCGCTTTGACCGATAAAGATCTTCGTAGAATATGTAGGAGCCAATATGAGCATCCAGGTTCCGCTATTGGTTATTGACCGGAAACAATTCTAGGTCATGTCTACATAGTTCTCGAACCCGTAGGGTCCACACGCTTAAAGTTACGATGACAATTTCATTATGAGTTTGTATGTTTTGATGTACCGAAGGTTGTTCGGAGTCCCGGATGTGATCACGGACATGACGAGGAGTCTCGAAATGGTCGAGACATAAAGATTGATATATTGGAAGCCTATATTTGGATATCGGAATTGTTCCGGGAGAAATCGGGATTTTTCCG
>NC_041391.1:471698363-471700923 GCF_002162155.2 Triticum dicoccoides | reverse complement strand
GGCCTACATGGGCCCTAAGGGAGAAGAGGAGGGCCGCCCAGGGCAGGTCGCGCGCCCCCTCCACCTCTAGTCTGAATAGGACAAGGAAGGGGGGGCGGCGCCCCCCTTTCCTCTTTCCCCTTCCCCCTTCCCTTCTCCTACAAGGCAAGAGGGGGGAGTCCTACTCCCGGTGGGAGTAGGACTCCTCCAGGCGCACCCCTAGAGTCCAGCCGCACCTCCCCCCTCCCTCCTTTATATACGGGGGCAGGGGGCACCCCATAACACACAAGTTGATCTTCGTGATCATTCCTTAGCCGTGTGCGGTGCCCCCCTCCACCATATTCCACCTCGGTCATATCGTTGTGGTGCTTAGGCAAAGCCCTGCGTCGGTAGAACATCATCATCGTCACCACGCCGTCATGCTGACAGAACTCATCCCCGACACCCTGCTGGATCGGAGTCCGGGGATCGTCATCGAGCTGAACGTGTGCTGAACTCGGAGGCGTCGTACGTTCGGTGCTTGGATCGGTCGGATTGTGAAGACGTATGACTACATCAACCGCGTTGTCATAACGCTTCCGCTTTCGATCTACGAGGGTACGTGGACACACTCTCCCCTCTCGTTGCTATGCATCACCATGATCTTGCGTGTGTGTAGGAATTTTTTTGAAATTACTACGTTCCGCAACACAAACATAGGCTTCCAATATATCAATCTTCATGTCTCGACCATTTTGAGACTCCTCGTCATGTCTGTGATCACATCCGGGACTCCGAACAACCTTCGGTACATCAAAACATATAAACTCATGATATAACTGTCATCGTAACGTTAAGCGTGCGGACCCTACGGGTTCGAGAACTATGTAGACATGACCGAGACACGTCTTCGGTCAATAACCAATAGCGGAACCTGGATGCTCATATTGGTTCCCACATATTCTACGAAGATCTTTATCGGTCAGGCCGCATAACAACATACGTTGTTCCCTTTGTCATCGGTATGTTACTTGCCCGAGATTCGATCGTCGGTATCTCAATACCTAGTTCAATCTCGTTACTGGCAAGTCTCTTTACTTGTTCCGTAATACATCATCCCGCAACTAACTCATTAGTTGCAATGCTTGCAAGGCTTAAGTGATGTGTATTACCGAGAGGGCCCAGAGATACCTCTCCGACAATAGGAGTGACAAATCCTAATCTCGAAATACGCCAACCCAACATGTACCTTCGGAGACACCTGTAGAGCACCTTTATAATCACCCAGTTACGTTGTGATGTTTGGTAGCACACAAAGTGTTCCTCCGGTAAATGGGAGTTGCATAATCTCATAGTCATAGGAACATGTATAAGTCATGAAGAAAGCAACAACAACATACTAAATGATTGTGTGCTAAGCTAACGGAATGGGTCATGTCAATCACATCATTCTCCTAATGATGTGATCCCGTTAATCAAATGACAACTCATGTCTATGGCTAGGAAACATAACCATCTTCGATTAACGAGCTAGTCAAGTAGAGGCATACTAGTGACTCTCTGTTTGTCTATGTATTCACACATGTATTAAGTTTCCGGTTAATACAATTCTAGCATGAATAATAAACATTTATCATGATATAAGGAAATAAATAATAACTTTATTATTGCCTCAGGACATATTTCCTTCACACGTATGTACAACGCCCAGTGTGCAAGAAAGAAAATACGCCCACGTACATACATACGGGCGGGGTCTCGAACGCCTACTAGCGCATACGTACGGCCAGGGCTCGTGTACATGGCTGGGTCGGAACGGAGAAACTGTGTCATTGTCGTGTTCATGGGGAGGCAACGAAATGTGTCATGTTCATCGGGAGGCAACGGAATGCGTCATGTTCATCGGGAGGCAATGGAACGCGTGGGAGCCAAGCGGCTTGAACGGAACAGGCGATGAAACGAGGTCTGGCGTACCGTAGAACGGAGGAAACGACCTTGTGTTCGAACGGCCACATTTGAAACGGGATCCTGTTCATCGGGAGGGGTCTAGCGTACCGCAAAATGGAGGAAACGGACTTGTGTTGGACCTCCTATGGTCGAAACGGGGTCCTGTTGATCGGGAGGGGTGTGGCGTACCGCAAAATGGACAAAACGGAATTGTGTTGGAGCGCTACAGTTGAAACTGGAGTCCTGTTCATCGGGAGGGTTGTGGCGTACCACAAAACGGGACTCCACGGGATATTGTTCATCTCCATCATCGACCTCCTCAAGCCTTCACGGGCTACTGTTCATCCACCGTTGACCTCCTCCAGCCTTCACCTGCGACTGTTCATCCAGCCTCCACCGCGCGCTACTCCACCGGCTACTATTCAACCATCCCTCTCCACGGGCTCCTGTTCAACCACCCCTCCACGGGCTACTGTTCATCCACCCCTCCACCGTCTACTGTTCATCTAGCCCTCCATGGGGTCGTCCTATTCATCCAGCCCTCCATGGGGTCCTGTTCATCCAGCCCCAACCGGCTCGATCGATCGGGGTCCTGTTCATCCAGAGGCAACACCACGGGGTCCTGTTCATCCACCCCCACCCCTCACTGTTCATC
>NC_041391.1:471674726-471697936 GCF_002162155.2 Triticum dicoccoides | reverse complement strand
CCGCAACGCTCACTGTTCATCCAGAGGCAGCATCGATCGACTTCAGTTAGCAGCAGTATTGAAGGAATCGCTCGATCGGGTTCAGTTAACAGCCATCGATCGGTCGCTCGGGTTCAGTAACGCGTAGCCTGCAGTGCAATCACTCGGGTTCAGTTAGAGCCCAACGCCTTGCTCGGGTTCAGTTAGAGCCAATGCTTCGCACACACGCGCGTACGTGTACGAGAGAAACGCGCATCGCTCGGCCCCCGACCACCCACCGTAACCGGGAACTCACCAAAATTTTCCTCGCCCTCGCTTCTACCACCATTTTTTCGGTCATGGACGGCCCAAAGAATGTCATGCAGCTGCGACTCCGGCCCGCCCAGGACGAAAACCCATTTTTCTGTCATGACTTTTATCATAGAAGTAGGAGCCCACCACATCTATGATGATACCTGATTTTGTCATAATTTTCGTCATAGAAGTGTCATAAGTATGACAAAAAAATCGTTCGGCCCAAAATGTCACGGTTGTGTCTTTTCTTTGTAGTGTCCAGATCAGGATCGGGCGCTCCCGTTGCCGCGTCGCAGCTCGCCGACGCCCGCGCCCTGCTGACTGTCGCCACCTCGCCGGACCACTGCGTCGCCGGCCGTCGCCGCCTCGTCCTCCACCTTCCTGACGGACGACTTCCTGGACCTCTTCCCCGACCGGCCTCCCGACCCGCTACCCCGCGCCCTGACGCCGGCGCCCGTCGCAGACACCATGACCACCGCGTCGACCCGCTGCTCCGACGCCTCCCTGGCCCCCTCGAGCTCGCACGCGACCTTCCCTGTGAGCCCTTCGCCCAACCCTCCTCCGCCTCCCGCCGTAGGTCGCCGTCCGCACTCGCGCCGCTCGCAACCCCACGCCTCGTCGCTTGCTGCGCCTACCGCTGCGGTGCCCGTCTCCGGCTGCTGCCATGCCTCGCCTCCGCCTGCAGCACTGCGCGCTGCCTTGCCGCCAGCGTCGCCTCTGCTGACTAACCGCCGCCACCCTGCACGCCCCTGGTCGCGCCCACGCGCGCGACTGCTGTCGCCCCTCGCGCCCGCGGGCCGCGCCCAGCCCCTCCTTCCCTCGCTGCTGCCTCCGACGCCGCGGCGGCGCCCAGGCGCGCCCGCACGCACGTGTCTGTTCAGGCGCCCGCAGCGCCCCCACGCCTGTTAACCCGCGTGGCGTCTTGGGCCACTTACAAGTGGGGCCTGCCCCTGTTAAAAAAGTAGAAAAGAAAACATGTAAAAATAAAAATAGTTTAATTAATTAATCCGATTAATTAACGTAAATTAATTATGTTTAATTAACCTAATTACATATTAGTCTAATTAAACCTATTTAGTTAAATGTGCCTACGACAAACAGGGCCCACTGCCCTGTTTGACCAGTCAACGTTTAGTGTTGACCGCTGACATCGTGATGACGTCATGCTGGTGCAATAACTCCATTTAGATTTAATAATAATTTCATAATATTGTTTAAACTTTGGAAAATCATATAAAATAAACCGCAACTCGGATGAAAATGTTTTCTACATGAAAGTTGCTCAGAACGATGAGACAAATCCGAATACACGGTCTGTTCGCCCACCACACATCCCTAGCATAGCGAACATGCAACTTTCCCCCTCCGTTTCATCTGTTCAAAAAATGCCTAACTTCAGGAAAACTTTCCCGGATGTTATTCCCCTTCGCCGGTATCGTGTAGTGTCGCGTTAGAACACCCCTAGCACTGGTTATTACCTGTCATGCATCTGTTTGCTATGTATTTACTGTTTCTTCCCCCTCTTCTCTCCGGTAGAATCCGAGACTGATGTTGCCCCTGTGATCGACTACGTCGACGATGACCCTTCTCCCCTTTCATTGGAGCTTCCAGGCAAGCCCCCCCTTTGATCATCCTGATATCGCCCATTCCATTATCTCATGCTTGCATTAGATTTCGCTACTGTAATTGATTGCTCCTATTCTGATGCATAGCCTGCTTTTGTACCTGCTTATTGTTACCTACCTGCTTATCCTAAACTGCTTAGTATAGGTTGGCTAGTGATCCACCTGTGACCCCCACCTTGTCCTTGTTGCCCCTGCTTCATCATCGACGAATCGATCAACGTGATCGACGACCAGAGCCCGACACCTCACATCACATCATGCCCCCTTTTTTGCTCGACTCTGCAGAGCTACTATCGAGTGTCGAGGGTGAGACCTCAAAATGCACTCCCGATGACAACTCTGTAGTGTAGCTATTTGGTCGTGGTCAATGAGGGTGGTTCCTCCTTCACCACTCCCGATACGGCTCTGTCGTGCAATACCTCAAGTGTGAACCTCGAGGGTGGTTCCTCTTACGTTCACCTTGATGATTACATTGAGTGGAATTCACCGGGGGTAATTCCTCGGGGTTTTCCCCTTGATGTTTGGACACACAGTTACCCGGACTTTACTTGAGACCATTGTTGAAGTCGGGTCGGCCTTGAGGGCACCCGCGAGTTGATGTGAAAGTCGGGCGGGCCCGTTGAGCACCCATGAGTTTTCTACGTAGCATGGCCGGGCATTCTGGGCCCTTGCCGTAAGTCCACGAGATGGGGCGACGGGGTCACATTATCGTGAGTCTCTGCTCATTTCCGCGAGCCCCCAATGCACTAACAGGTTTGGGTATTTGTTCTGAGTTGGCCTCTGGCCTTTACGCACTAACCACCACGCGAGAATAGTTATGGGCCTCGACGTCGTGGTATCAGCCGAAGCTTTGTCAGACGTCCAGTTTAGCAGTGCGGCACGGCTGGGCCGACACCATTCTATAGTGGTGGAGCCAGGTCTGCCCTGCTCGCAACGACCCGGAGTGCAACGGGCGATGGGCCCAGACCCCAGAGTGCTTAGGAGGTAGACCGACGGGGACCTCTCTGCTGAGCCTAGGTAGGGCTGCGACGTGTTGATCTTTCGAGGCCGGGCATTGACCCCAGAAAGGTGTGTCCGGCCAGAGTGATCGAGCATGTTGGGTAACGTGGTGCACCCCTACAGGGAAGATATATATTCGAATATCGTGTCCACGATAATGGATGTTCAGGCTTATATCCTGATCTTATATAACTAGAAATGGATACTTGAGACATGTGATGGATATGTGACTCCAAGATTGCTTTTCCGCGGGGAGTCAGGGAAGGATCTATGGGTGTTGGTTCTACAACATGTTTGTTAAATATTAAATTGCTATTCTCTACTCTTCTACATGCTGCAAGATGCTTGGAGCTGCTTGAAGATGCTAGTCTTCGATAGGCTAGGCCTTCCCCCTCTATTCTGGCATTCTGCAGACAATGAAAAAATAGCGCGCTATAGAAAATAGCATGGCCCTTGAAAATATGCTATTAGCGTGCTATAGCGTGCTATTAGCGAGGCATTGTACATTGATTATTTAGCGAGACAATTCTCTGTATGCTATAGCATGCTATTAGCGGCGTTATAGCACGCTACTTTTTTCAGTGTCTGCAGTTCAGTCCACAGATACAAATCTTTCATTTGATACCAATGCATACTTAGTATAGATCTGATGCTTGCAAGTACTTTGAATGAGTACTCACGGTTGCTTTGCTACCCCTTTTCCCCCTTCTTTCTTCTTTCCGGTTGATGCAACCAGATGGTGGATCCCTGGAGCCAGATGCCACCGCCGATGGATACTGCTACGTGGAGACCGCCGACGACCAGGAATAGTTAGGAGGTCCCAGGCAGGAGGCCTTGCCTCTTCGATCGTGTTGCTTTTGTGCTAGCCTTCTTAAGGCATCCTTGTTTAACTTATGTATGTACTCAAATATTGTTGCTTCCGCTGACTCTTGTGAATCGAGCTATGTATTCGAGCCCTCGAGGCCCCTGACTTGTAATATAGAGCTTGTATTATTTTGATTTGTGTCTAGAGTCATGTTATGATATCTTCCGGTGAGTCCCTGATCTTGATCGTACACATTTGCGTGTATGATTAGTGTACGATGAAATCGGGGGCGTCACAGTGTTGAGCATGTCCGTGTCGAATCGTTGTCCACTTCTTTTGGTGCTTGACCCCTGCATGCGGCGAGAAAACCGATTTCATTTCGAAACCTTCTGGACAGTGGTGGAGGCTTCCAGAACGTGGTGCACAAAGCGTGGAATGAAGAGCAGCAAATTG
Source organism: Triticum dicoccoides (assembly GCF_002162155.2). Lineage (NCBI taxonomy): Eukaryota > Viridiplantae > Streptophyta > Magnoliopsida > Poales > Poaceae > Triticum > Triticum dicoccoides. The sequence continues at coordinate 471,693,781 of NC_041391.1, read as the reverse complement.
CCAACCCCTTTAGGCGTCTAGCATGTGAGTTAAAAAGCACCACTCGACGATTGGCTAAGTGAAGCGACCACTTCATTGGGAACGTCAAATTCCAAATCATGGTAGATAATGAGGTGATACTTCGTCTGGACATCACCATGGAGTCGAGGGTACACTCGGATGGCGAGCGAGAGCTGCTCAAGCTCTTGGTCTGACATCCCTTGAGTTGTTCATTGTCAATTCTCACATGCCAAGAGGCCCAAGACGGCAAGACCAATTACGGTGCCGCAGATGTAAAAACCCATTTCATCGGATGTGGTTATTCTGCACCCAGGCTCAGATGAGCCCGGGTGTGAATAGTAAAATAGAAAAAAAATACAAAATGATTTTGTTGGTGCAAGATGCTCCTCTGCGTGATGTGTGTACAAAGTTTGGTTAAGTCTAGATCTTCGAGGAGCTCGTGGTAAAAAAGACAAATTTTGTGTGTTTAAAAAACTTTTAAAAACAAAATTCACACCCGATTTTATCCTTTTTGTCACGAGCTTCTCGAAAGTTTAAACAACCCCAAAAAATTGCACAAACATCAGGCATTTGAGCAACTTGCATCACAAAAGAATTATTTTTTATTTCTCTTTTTTTCTAATAATCTACTGTTCACAGGGTGTTGTACCCGAAGAAAAAAAAGTCTACATTGCAAATGCACTGAAAACTAATAATCCCTTCACCGAAAAAAGTCGTAACTCCGGCAATGTCTGCATCACCGTCGGAAGGCGATGAGGCCCTCATCAACGAGGTGCTCACCGACGATGAGCTCCGTGCGGTGCTCACCCGGCTGAGGCCCGAGTCGGAGCGCGACGCGTTCGGGCTCGTGTGCAGGCGCTGGCTCCGGATCCAGAGCTCCGAGCGCCGCCGCCTGCGCGCGCGCGCCGGTCCGTCCATGCTGCGCCGCCTGGCAGCACGCTTCGCGGGCATTCTCGAGCTGGATCTCTCCCAGTCGCCGTCCCGCTCTTTCTACCCCGGTGTTATCGACGGCGATCTGGACGTCATTGCAGGGGGGTTCTGCAATCTGCGAGTCCTCGCCCTGCAGAACTGCAAAGGTGAGACCTCTTTTCGGCCTGATCCATTCGCACTGTTTGTGTGCGTTAATTCGCAAATGCAGAAAGCTTTCCTTCTTATCAAATAAGTAGTAAGATTTGTGATTTATTGGGTTTCTTACCCTACAAAGATGGGAGAGAATAAGCAAACTGGGGCGTCTGAAGAACTTTGTTCATTTTAACTCTGTCAAATTTGAATCGTTCAATCAGAAACACGTGAACAAGAAATTTAATGAAATACGGACTGGTAAGCCACACAATATACATGTTCGATTCCTACCAAATAACCCAGACAGCTACAGCTACTGCTCTAATTCGAAGTGAGAAGTACATACATGAGAAATTTTGCAATTTCTGGAAGGTCGTTTTCGACGCAGGTTATATTACGCTGGCTACTGGCTTAGACCAGAGAACTCAACTCTAGTGGAGATATTTGTAGCCTGGTTAAATGTTTGGTTCTATATGCTGGTCAGATGCAGATGTTCAGTTGCCCTCAATTGTGTTTATAGAACATGCTGATTTCTGTGGTGTGGAATCCCATATGTACTTCTTTTACAGCTCCGAGAAAACTTTCTGTTTGGTACTTTGTTGTGGTAATAATAACCCATCAGTTCAATTTGGGCAGTCTGACTAGAGAATTTTGAGCTGGGCAAATGTACTTCCAACAAAATATGTATTCATACAACTTGTGGTCTTTGTAGCATTTCTCTGACACAGTGATAAATATTGTTATTTTTGGACGAAAATTAATATTGGTAATCTTCAGCACTGTGAAGTTACTAGCACTGCTAGAAGTTATGAGTTTTCGGTATTGATGCATTCACGCAGTTCAGAACTGGAACCGACATCTTTCATTGTCATTTTGGCTTCGGGCGCGCAGTTTTTCGCACGGACTGAAACTTGTGTTCTTTATTTATTTTTCTTGAACATAAATGTCACTTAGAGTTTATGGAGACTTCATATAATAGGGGGCACCAGTTATCTGATTTGGTTGTGAATTGTTGGTATTTCCTTAATCTAATGTATTTACATATTCTACTGTTCATGTCTGTCTTAGGTATCACTGATGTTGGAATGGTCAAATTAGGAGAAGGCTTGCAATGTCTGCAAACCCTAGATGTCTCTCACTGCAAAAAACTTAGTGATAAAGGTTTAAAGGTGGTTGCGTCAGGCTGCCAGAAGTTGAGACAGTTGCACATCGCAGGTTGCAGATTAATAACTGATAATTTGTTGCATGCTGTATCAAAAAACTGTTTGAACTTGGAAGAGCTTGGGGCTGCAGGATGTAACAGCATAACAGATGCTGGAATCTCAGCTCTAGCCGATGGTTGTCATAAAATGAAGTCACTAGACATAAGCAAATGCAATAAAGTTGGTGATCCTGGAATTTGCAAAATTGCTGAGGTCTCGTCATCATCTCTGGTGTCATTGAAACTGTTGGATTGCAGCAAAGTGGGCAATAAGTCCATCTATTCACTAGCTAAGTTCTGCTGCAACCTAGAGACCCTCATCATCGGTGGATGTCGGGATATTAGCGATGAGTCCATAGAAGCACTAGCTCTTGCCTGTTGTAGCAGCCTCCGGATTTTAAGAATGGACTGGTGCTTGAAAATAACAGACGCCTCGTTGAGAAGTCTGTTGTGCAACTGTAAACTTCTTGCCGCTATTGATGTCGGGTGCTGCGACCAAATAACTGATGCGGCATTTCAGGGCATGGAAGCGAACTTGTTTCAGTCGGAATTGAGAGTTCTGAAGATCAACAATTGTGTTGACCTCACAGTTGTGGGAGTGAGCAGCGTGATAGAGTCATGCAAGGCACTCGAGTACCTCGACGTCCGGTCATGTCCTCAGGTTACAAGGCAGAGCTGCGAGGAAGCTGGGTTGCAGCTACCTGGTGGCTGCAAGGTGAACTTTGAAGGTAGCTTGTCGGAGTCTGATCCATCTGTTGATAGGTTCTTCTAGGGTCAACTATGAACTCCGATAGAGCTGTTGTGGCACTGCCCAACTCGCATGGCATGTACTACTACTGTAGAAAGTAGCACCAGTGCACATGCAATGAATAAGAAAAAGTATGTTGTATCAATTGGAATAGTTCTTCGATCGAATTGCATGTACTACCTTCAATGATCTAAAACATCTTATATTAGTTTACAGAGGGAGTACATCTCAATGCTTCCTGGGTATAATGGCGTTGTTGTGTGGCTGATTGTTGTAAATGTGGCGCAAAATGACTAGACTAAATGAACGTAGCTGAAGCTGTTCAGTTACAACCAAAAATGCATCCAAAATTGAATTTATTTACTTAAAAACAGTGCCTTAAAAAGCACTACAAAATAGGTGATTGTAAAGATGATTATTAAGATAAACTCAAAATTCATAGGAGTAGAGAAATGTCTCCTGGAATGAACAGTAAATCATTAATTAGTTAAAAACATCTGTACTATAAAGAAATGGTATTATTTTGTACATGATCGTGCCATTTTCATGCAAAAAGAAACATCTTTGCACTCTTGGCAGCTTCAATGCTCTAAAAAAAGGTTGAATACATGTGTTTTTTCTATATAAAAAATCCAGGATCTCACAAAAACAGACATGTACATGTATAATTTTTCCTATATTTTAACGTTTGACAAAATTTCTTCCCTGCAGAAGAAAAAAGAAAAATCATTTTCCACCTGAGAGAACGCGCTTTTTTTTTTTTACAAAAGGGCACCTTTGGAGTTTGGACTATCCCAAAAAAATATGTGCGTTCACAATATTACGATGATCATGTTACAAGCGACACTTGCTCAAACTTCAAGCAGATGGTAGGGGTAATGTGAATTTGCCCAAGATTGGCACCGTGGCATTTCCTAGGCATTGATGATTCAGGAATCACGATATGTTTGAATCGTTGTCAAAATCAGTCCTAGTACTAAACACTACTCCCTCCGTTTCATAATATAAGATGGTTTTTCAAGCTAACATCCCTCCCTCATTGTCGTACGGATGGAGTACTAATGTTTTGTGATGATTAAAATTATTATTTTTGGATGGTTGCTAAAACGTTGGCATGCCTGCATCTAGCCGCATCTATCGTTGTCGTTGATTACTCGGACATGCGTTTCGGTGGAGCAGACTTTTCTCAACCCATGAGCTTGTAGAAGTTGCGTGGACGAAAAGATCACCGCATCCTAATATTGCGGAGGCGACCCCCCCCCCCCTCCCCCGCCCTAGCCGATGGGTTTGATGTGGGTGACCGTGATGGAGCGGGTCGACCCGAGTTTATGTGCCCGGTGACGGCGGAAAGGTGGCGACCTTCCTCGCGAAGGAGATGACAACGACTGCCAAGTCCGCGGGGATGTGTCATAAGTGGGCCTTCTCATCCCACGTAGAGGTGTCACCCTGATTGTCCTCGAGCACCTTCCTCCTACCTCGCCGCCCTCCCTGCACACATGGAGGACAACGGGTTCTGGAGGGCCGGCTTCCACGTCCGTGCTGCAAGTCGCAGCGCCGGGTGGGCTGTGCTGGTGAGGCATAACCTATCACATGGAGGTGCAGCGGTAGCATTGAATGAGGCCCATGTTGATGTGGAGAACGACGTACGGTAGCAAGGATTCCTTTGCGCCAGGGCAAGGGCCCTGGGCTGAAGGACCAATGTCAGGGTGGTGCCGAGCTCTCGTGGTCTACGGTGGCGAGATCACCTTCGCACGAGGCGGCTGCATTAGGCGGAAGGGTGGTGACACATGGCATTCGGTGTCTGGTTGGACGACAGTGACTATTGTGGCAGCAGAGGTCATGCGACAAAGCTAGCGTTTGGCGGCGACGCGGCTTCGTCGGCTAGATCCGAACCGTGGCATAGCCGGCCTCCTGAGGGCCATGGTGGTGGTCATTCATCCCACCCATTTGCTAGGCCACCTTGGTCTAGCATGGAGAACTGGCAAACGTGACTGTCGGGAGATATGCAGACTAAGGCATAGCCTAATAATGGGAAGAGGCTAACGCCTTCCCACCCATCCAGGTTCAAGGCACAATACTTGCAATTTGTTTTTTGGCACCAATTGTACTGCAGGGGCCTCCCTTACAGTCTCTCTGTAAAAAAAAGATGGTGCTTGGAACATACTTTGTTCTAGTCTTGCTGGTCGGGCACAACAACGGCGAACTTGTGTTGTAATCTAGTTCAAGGCATCGTCTACATGGTGACCGCAACATCAGGGCGTTTATCCCTTCTTGAAGGTGTTGCTGCAGAAGAAGTCAACATAGTCGTAGGTGTTACATTCATATCTTGTAATGATTCTATTGGGGAACGTTGCATAAAATAAAAAATTTCCTACGTTCACCAAGATAAATTTATGAGTTCATCTAGCAACGAGAGAGAGAAGTGCATCTACATACCCTTGTAGATCGCGAGCGGAAGCGTTCAAGAGAACGAGGTTGAGGGAGTCGTACTCGTCGTGATCCAAATCACCGGAGATCCTAGCGCCGAACGGACGGCACCTCCGCGTTAAACACACGTACGGTAAGCGTGACGTCTCCTCCTTCTTGATCCAGCAAGGGGGAAGGAGAGGTTGATGAAGATCCAGCAGCACGACGGCGTGGTGGTGGATGCAGCAGGGATGCCGGCAGGGCTTCGCCAAGCGTCTGCGGAAGGGAGAGGTGTAGCAAAGGGGGAAGGGAGGCGCCAAGTGCAAGGGTGCGGCTGCCCTCCCTCCCCCCTTCTTTATATAGGGACCCCAGGGGGGCGCCGGCCCTAGGAGATGGGATCTTCTAGGGGGGCGGCGGCCAAGGGGGGAAACTTGCCCCCCAAGGCAAGTGGAGGCGCCCCCTCCCCTAGGGTTCCCAACCCTAGGCGCGGGGGGGGGGGCAGGGGGGGCGCACCAGCCCACCTGGGGCTGGTTCCCCTCCCACTTTAGCCCATGGGGCCCTCCGGGATAGGTGGCCCCACCCGGTGGGCCCCCGGGACCCTTCCGGTGGTCCCGGTACAATACCGGTGAACCCCGAAACTTTCCCGATGGCCGAAACTCGACTTCCCATATATAATTCTTTACCACTGGACCATTCCAGAACTCCTCATGACGTCCGGGATCTCATCCGGGACTCCGAACAACTTTCGGTTTGCTACATACTAATATCTCTACAACCCTAGCGTCACCGAACCTTAAGTGTGTAGACCCTACGGGTTCGAGAGACACGCAGACATGACCGAGACTGCTCTCTGGTCAATAACCAACAGCGGGATCTGGATACCCATGTTGGCTCCCACATGCTCCTCGATGATCTCATCGGATGAACCATGATGTCGAGGATTCAAGCAACCCCGTATACAATTCCCTTTGTCAATCGGTACGTTGCTTGCCCGAGATTCGATCATCGGTATCCCAATACCTCGTTCAATCTCGTTACCGGCAAGTCACTTTACTCGTACCGCAATGCATGATCCCGTGACCAGACACTTGGTCACTTTGAGCTCATTATGATGATGCATTACCGAGTGGGCCCAGAGATACCTCTCCGTCATACGGAGTGACAAATCCCAGTCTCGATCCGTGTCAACCCAACAGACACTTTCGGAGATACCCGTAGCATACTTTTATAGTCACCCAGTTATGTTGTGTCGTTTGGTACACCCAAAGCACTCCTACGGTATCCGGGAGTTACACGATCTCATGGTCTAAGGAAAGGATACTTGACATTGGAAAAGCTCTAGCAAACGAACTACACGATCTTGTGCTATGCTTAGGATTGGGTCTTGTCCATCACATCTTTCTCCTAATGATGTGATCCCGTTATCAATGACATCCAATGTCCATAGTCAGGAAACCATGACTATCTGTTGATCAACGATCTAGTCAACTAGAGGCTCACTAGGGACATGTTGTGGTCTATGTATTCACACGTGTATTACGATTTCCGGATAACACAATTATAGCATGAATAAAAGACAATCATCATTAACAAGGAAATATAATAATAATCCTTTTATTATTGCCTCTAGGGCATATTTCCAACAGTCTCTCACTTGCACTAGAGTCAATAATCTAGTTACATTGTGATGAATCGAACACCCATGGAGTTCTGGTGTTGATCATGTTTTGCTCGCGGAAGAGGTTTAGTCAACGGATCTGCAACATTCAGATCCGTATGTACTTTGCAAATATCTATGTCTCCATCTTGAACATTTTCACGGATGGAGTTGAAACGACGCTTGATGTGCCTGGTCTTCTTGTGAAACCTGGGCTCCTTGGCAAGGGCAATAGCTCCAGTGTTGTCACAGAAGAGAGTGATCGGCCCCGACGCATTGGGTATGACTCCTAGGTCGGTGATGAACTCCTTCATCCATATTGCTTCATGTGCTACCTCCAAGGCTGCCATGTACTCCGCTTCACATGTAGATCCCGCCACGACGGTCTACTTGCAACTGCACCAGCTTATTGCTCCACGATTCAATATATACACGTATCCGGTTTGTGACTTAGAGTCATCCAGATCTGTGTCGAAGCTAGGGTCGATGTAACCCTTTACGACGAGCTCTTCGTCACCTCCATAAACGAGAAACATGTCCTTTGTCCTTTTCAGGTACTTCAGGATATTCTTGACCGATGTCCAGTGTTCCTTGCCGGGATTACTTTGGTACCTTCCTACCAAACTTACGGCAAGGTTTACATCAGGTCTGGTACACAACATGGCATACATAATAGATCCTATGGCTGAGGCATAGGGGATGACACTCATCTCTTCTTTATCTTCTGCCGTGGTCGGGCATTGAGCCGAGCTCAATCTCACACCTTGCAACACAGGCAAGAACCCTTTCTTGGACTGATCCATATTGAACTTCTTCAATATCTTATCAAGGTATGTGCTTTGTGAAAGACCTATGAGGCGTCTCGATCTATCCCTATAGATCTTGATGTCTAATATGTAAGCAGCTTCTCCAAGGTCCTTCATTGAAAAACACTTATTCAAGTAGGCCTTAATATTGTCCAAAAGTTCTATATCATTTCCCATCAAAAGTATGTCATCTACATATAATATGAGAAATGCTACAGAGCTCCCACTCACTTTCTTGTAAACGCAGACTTCTCCATAAGTCTGCATAAACCCAAACGCTTTGATCATCTCATCAAAGCGAATGTTCCAACTCCGAGATGCTTGCACCAGCCCATAAATGGATCGCTGGAGCTTGCATACCTTGTTAGAATTCTTAGGATCGACAAAACCTTCCGGCTGCATCATATACAGTTCTTCCTTAAGATAGCCGTTAAGGAATGCCGTTTTGACATCCATCTGCCATATCTCATAATCATAGTATGCGGCAATTGCTAACATGATTCGGACGGACTTCAGCTTCGCTACGGGAGAGAAAGTCTCATCGTAGTCAACCCCTTGAACTTGCCGATAACCCTTAGCGACAAGTCGAGCTTTATAGATGGTAATATTACCATCCGCGTCCGTCTTCTTCTTAAAGATCCATTTGTTTTCTATCGCTCGCCGATCATCGGGCAAGTCTGTCAAAGTCTATACTTTGTTTTCATACATGGATTCTATCTCGGATTGCATGGCTTCAAGCCATTTGTTGGAATCTGGGCCCGCCATCGCTTCTTCATAGTTCGAAGGTTCACCGTTGTCTAACAACATGATTTCTAGGACAAGGTTGCCATACCACTCTGGTGTGGAACGTGTCCTTGTGGACCTACGAAGTTCAGTAGCAACTTGATCCGAAGTACCTTGATCATCATCATTAATTTCTTCTCCAGTCGGTGTAGGCACCACAGGAACATTTTCCTGAGCTGCACTACTTTCCGGTTCAAGAGGTAGTACTTCATCGAGTTCTATTTTCCTCCCACTTACTCCTTTCGAGAGAAACTCTTTTTCCAGAAAGGATCCGTTCTTGGCAACAAAGATCTTGCCTTCGGATCTAAGGTAGAAGGTATACCCAATGGTTTCCTTAGGGTATCCTATGAAGACGCATTTTTCCGACTTGGGTTCGAGCTTTTCAGGTTGAAGTTTCTTGACATAAGCATCGCATCCCCAAACTTTTAGAAACGACAGCTTAGGTTTCTTCCCAAACCATAATTCATACAGTGTCGTCTCAACGGATTTAGACGGAGCCCTATTTAAAGTGAATGTAGTTGTCTCTAGAGCGTATCCCCAAAATGATAGCGGTAAATCGGTAAGAGACATCATAGATCGCACCATATCCAATAGAGTGCGATTACGATGTTCGGACACACCATTACGCTGAGGTCTTCCAGGCGGCGTGAGTTGTCAAACAATTCCACATTTTCTTAAGTGCGTACCAAATTTGTGACTTAAATATTCTCCTCCACGATCTGATCGTAAGAATTTTATCTTTCGGTCACGTTGATTCTCTACTTCATTCTGAAATTCCTTGAACTTTTCAAAGGTCTTAGACTTGTGTTTCATCAAGTAGACATACCCATATCTACTTAAGTCATCAGTGAGAGTGAGAACATAACGATATCCTCCGCGAGCCTCAACGCTCATTGGACCACACACATCAGTATGTATGATTTCCAATAAGTTGGTTGCTCGCTCCATTGTTCCGGAGAACGGAGTCTTGGTCATTTTGCCCATTAGGCATGGTTCGCATGTGTCAAATGATTCATAATCGAGAGACTCTAAAAGTCCATCAGCATGGAGCTTCTTCATGCGCTTGACACCAATGTGACCAAGGCGGCAGTGCCACAAGTATGTGGGACTATCGTTATCAACTTTACATTTTTTGGTATTCACACTATGAATATGTGTAACATTACGTTCGAGATTCATTAAGAATAAACTATTGACCATCGGGGCATGACCATAAAACATATCTCTCATATATATAGAACAACCATTATTCTTGGACTTAAATGAGTAGCCATCTCGTATTAAACGAGATCCAGATACAATGTTCATGCTCAAACTTGGCACTAAATAACAATTATTGAGGTTTAAAACTAATCCCGTGGGTAAATGTAGAGGCAGCATGCCGACAACGATCACATCGACCTTGGAACATTCCCGACACGCATCGTCACCTCGTCCTTCGCCAGTCTCCACTTATTCCGCAGCTCCTGTTGTGAGTTACAAATATGAGCAACGACACCGGTATCAAATACCCAGGAGTTACTACGAGTACTGGTAAGGTACACATCAATTACATGTATATCACATATACCTTTAGTGTTGCCGGCCTTCTTGTCCGCTAAGTATTTGGGGCAGTTCCGCTTCCAGTGACCCTTCCCTTTGCAATAAAAGCACTCAGTCTCAGGCTTGAGTCCATTCTTTGACTTCTTCCCGGCAACTGGCTTACCGGGCGCGGCAACATCCTTGCCGTCCTTCTTGAAGTTCTTCTTACCCTTGCCTTTCTTGAACTTGGTGGTTTTATTGACCATCAACACTTGATGTTCTTTCTTGATTTCTACCTCTGCCGACTTCAGCATTGAAAATACTTCAGGAATAGTTTTCACCATCCCCTGCATATTGTAGTTCATCACAAAGCTCTTGTAGTTCGGTGGGAGCGACTGAAGGATTCTGTCAATGACCGCCTCGTCCGGGAGGTTAATGTCCAGCTGGGACAGGCGGTTGTGCAACCCAGGCATTTTGAGTATGTGCTCACTGACAGAACTATTTTCCTCCATCTTACAACTATAGAACTTGTCGGAGACTTCATACCTCTCGACCCGGGCGTGAGCTTGGAAAACCATTTTCAGCTCCTCGAACATCTCATATGCTCCGTGTTGCTCAAAACGCTTTTGGAGCCCCGGTTCTAAGCTGTAAAGCATGCTGCACTGAACGAGGGAGTAATCATCAGCACGTGACTGCCAAGCGTTCATAACATCTTGGTTCTCTGGGATGGGTGCTTCACCTAGCGGTCCTTCTAGGACATATGCTTTCTTGGCAGCTATGAGGATGATCCTCAGGTTCCGGACCCAGTCCGTATAGTTGCTGCCATCATCTTTCAGCTTGGTTTTCTCTAGGAACGCGTTGAAGTTCATGTTGACATGACCGTTGGCCATTTGATCTACAAGACATTTTTGCAAAGATTTTTAGACTAAGTTCATGATAATTAAGTTCATCTAATCAAATTATTTAATGAACTCCCACTCAGATTTGACATCCCTCTAGTCAACTAAGTGTTACATGATCCGAGTCGACTAGGCCGTGTCCGATCATCACGTGAGACGGACTAGTCATCATCGGTGAACATCTCCATGTTGATCGTATCTTCCATACGACTCATGTTCGACCTTTCGGTCTCTGTGTTCCGAGGCCATGTCTGTACATGCTAGGCTTGTCAAGTTAACCTAAGTGTTTTTGCATGTGTAAAATTGACTTACACCCGTTGTATGTGAACGTAGGAATCTATCACACCCGATCATCATGTGGTGCTTCGAAACGACGAACTTTAGCAATGGCGCACAGTTAGGGGGGACACTTTCTTGAAATTATTATGAGGGATCATCTTATTTACTACCGTCGTTCTAAGTAAACAAGATGCATAAACATAATAAACATCACATGCAATTAAATAGTAGTGACATGATATGGCCAATATCATATAGCTCCTTTGATCTCCATCTTTGGGGCTCCATGATCATCTTCGTCACCGGCATGACACCATGATCTCCATCATCGTGTCTCCATGAAGTTGCTCGCCAACTATTACTTCTACTACTATGGCTAACGGTTTAGCAATAAAGTAAAGTAATTACATGGCGTTAAATCATTGACACGCAGGTCATACAATAATTAAGACAACTCCTATGGCTCCTGCCGGTTGTCATACTCATCAACATGCAAGTCGTGATTCCTATTACAAGAACATGATCTCATACATCACAATATATCATTCATCATTAATCACAACTTTTGGCCATATCACGTCACAAAGCAATTGCTGCAAAAACAAGTTAGACGTCCTCTAATTGTTGTTGCATCTTTTACGTGGCTGCAATAGGGTTCTAGCAAGAACGTTTTCTTACCTACGAATAACCACAACGTGATTTGTCAACTTCTATTTACCCTTCATAAGGACCCTTTTCATCGAATCCGCTCCAACTAAGGTGGGAGAGACAGACACCCGCTAGCCACCTTATGCAACTAGTGCATGTCAGTCGTTGGAACCTGTCTCACGTAAGCGTACATGTAAGGTCGGTCCGGGCCGCTTCATCCCACAATACCGCTGAAGCAAAATAAGACTAGTAGTGGCAAGAAAGTTGACAACATCTATGCCCACAACAGATTTGTGTTCTACTCGTGCAATAGAGAACTATGCATAGACCTGGCTCATGATGCCACTGTTGGGGAACGTTGCATAAAATAAAAAAAATTCCTACGTTCACCAAGATCAATCTATGAGTTCATCTAGCAACGAGAGAGAGGAGTGCATCTACATACCCTTGTAGATCGCGAGCAGAAGCGTTCAAGAGAACGAGGTTGAGGGAGTCGTACTCGTCGTGATCCAAATCACCGGAGATCCTAGCGCCGAATGGACGGCACCTCCGCGTTCAACACACGTACGGTCAGCGTGACGTCTCCTCCTTCTTGATCCAGCAAGGGGGAAGGAGAGGTTGATGAAGATCCAGCAGCACGACGACGTGGTGGTGGATGCACCAGGGATCCCGGCAGGGCTTCGCCAAGCGTCTGCGGGAGGGAGAGGTGTAGCAAAGGGGGAAGGGAGGCGCCAAGTGCAAGGGTGCGGCTGCCCTCCCTCCCCCCTCTTTATATAGGGACCCCAAGGGGGACGCCGGCCCTAGGAGATGGGATCTCCTAGGGGGGGGGCAAGGGGGGAAACTTGCCCCCCAAGGCAAGTGAAGGCGCCCCCTCCCCTAGGGTTCCCAACCCTAGGCGCAGGAGGGGACCAGGGGGGCGCACCAGCCCACCAGGGGCTGGTTCCCCTCCCACTTCAGCCCATGGGGCCCTCCGGGATAGGTATCCCCATCCGGTGGACCCCCGGGACCCTTCCGGTGGTCCCGGTACAATACCGGTGAACACCGAAACTTTCCCGATGGCCGAAACTCGACTTCCCATATATAATTCTTTACCTCTGGACCATTCCGGAACTCCTCGTGACGTTCGAGATCTCATCCGGGACTCCGAACAACTTTCTGTTTGCTGCATACTAATATCTCTACAACTCTAGCGTCACCGAACCTTAAGTGTGTAGACCCTACGGGTTCGGGAGACACGCAGACATGACCGAGACTGCTCTCCGGTCAATAACCAACAGCGGGATCTGGATACCCATGTTGGCTCCCACATGCTCCTCGATGATCTCATCGGATGAACCACGATGTCGAGGATTCAAGCAACCCCGTATACAATTCCCTTTGTCAATCGGTACGTTACTTGCCCGAGATTCGATCGTCGGTATCCCAATACCTCGTTCAATCTCGTTACCGACAAGTCACTTTACTCGTACCGCAATGCATGATCTCGTGACCAGACACTTGGTCACTTTGAGCTCATTATGATGATGCATTACCGAGTGGGCCCAGAGATACCTCTCCGTCATACGGAGTGACAAATCCCAGTCTCGATCCGTGTCAACCCAACAGACACTTTCAGAGATACCCGTAGCATACCTTTATAGTCACCCAGTTACGTTGTGACGTTTGGTACACCCAAAGCACTCCTACGGTATCCGGGAGTTACACGATCTCATGGTCTAAGGAAAGGATACTTGACATTGGAAAAGCTCTAGCAAACGAACTACACGATCTTGTGCTATGCTTTGGATTGGGTCTTGTCCATCACATCATTCTCCTAATGATGTGATCCCATTATCAATGACATCCAATGTCCATAGTCAGGAAACCATGACTATCTGTTGATCAACGATCTAGTCAACTAGAGGCTCACTAGGAACATGTTGTGGTCTATGTATTCACACGTGTATTACGATTTCCGGATAACACAATTATAGCATGAATAAAAGACAATCATCATGAACAAGGAAATATAATAATACTCCTTTTATTATTGCCTGTAGGGCATATTTCCAACAGATTCGACCGTAGTTGTTTTTGTTATGTATTCCACTTAGTTGATGACTTTGGCATTTATTGTCTTGCATCAACTTTAATAAAGATGGATGTGTGCATCGTAATGATGCAGAGACCGAGGGTTCCAACCTTCCTTTAAAGAAAAAAAATAGCTTGAAGCAGCGATTGAAAAGTCATTGATGTAAATCAAGAGACGCCGACGAACGCGATGTGCGAAGCAAATCGCTGCCCCAAGGAAGAAAACACTGAGAAGGTCATGTAGAAACTCTGCAAGCCAATAAGGCCAATCGAATATATGTGTGACCATCGAAAACCTAAATCAACCAGATCTCCAAAGACGGAGACCTATGCGCTGCAACCAGAAACATATATGATGTCAAACACACCGCCCTCTGGACCATACATCGACGCCTCTCTTCTCCAGTGACCTATACAGCCATGCCGTAATTGAAGATCGCCGCGATGTATCCCTCTAGCGCCTCCGTCAAGCCTGCTTAACAAAGACCGCCACTCGAGCTATCATCTCCTTCGCCATCCATGGCTTCCCTCCAACACCTCCTGAGAAGGCCACCCTGAATCGGTACCTTCCCGCCACCATCGGTGTTGCGCGGGCTTTGCCGACGACGCATACCGGCGACGGTAGGACGGGTGGTGGCTAGGGTTCGGTCAACCGCCTCGACCCTGTCTCGCACACCAAGGTTTATGTGTTTTATGTTATTGTCGAATATGTTGCCTTGGCGTTGTGTTCAAATGAGAGCGTCCACACCATGATCAATACAAGGTTGTTTAAGCCCTTCCACATCAGCTTATGTGACACCCTCGATTCAATCGTACACTAATCATACACGCAAATGTGTACGATCAAGATCAAGGACTCACGGGAAGATATCACAACACAACTCTAGACACAAATTAAAATAATACAAGCTTTATATTACAAGCCAGGGGCCTCGAAGGCTCGAATACATAAGCTCGAATACACGAGAGTCAGTGGAAGCAACAATATCTGAGTACAGACATAAGTTAGACAAGTTTGCCTTAAGAAGGCAAGCACAAAAGCAACATTGATTGAAAAGGCAAGGCCTCCTGCCAGGGAGCCTCCTAACTACTCCTGGTCGTCAGCGGTCTCCACGTAGTAGTAGGCACCGGCGGTGGCATCTGGCTCCTAGGCTCCGACATCTGGTTGCATCAACCGGAAAGAAAAGGAAAGGGGAAGGGGGGTGCAAAGCAACCGTGAGTACTCATCCAAAGTACTCGCAAGCAAGGATCTACACTACATATGCACCATTATCAAAGGAGGCTGTATATGTGGACTGGGCTGCAGAAATGCCAGAATAGAGAGAAGGCCTAGTCCTATCGAAGTCTAGCATCTTCTGGAAACCACCATCTTGCAGCAAACAGGAGGAAGTAGAGTAGCATAAAGTAAAGTAGTAGTAGTGTTATCAACCTCGGCCAGAGATCCTTTCTTGACTCCCTGCGAGAAAGAAATCCCAGAGCCGTACTATCCATTTCTCATCACAATCCAATTCTCATCACAAGTATCTAGTTCTAGTTGTATCGATCGGGATACAACTCCAAGTGTCCGTTACCGTAGGACATGCTATCGATAGATGTTTTCTTCCCTGCAGGGCTGCACCAACTTACCCACCACGCTCGCTTAACTCTGGCCGGACACACTTTCCTGGGTCATGCCCGGCCTCAGCCAAACAATACGCCGCAACCCGACCTAGGCTTAATAGAGAGGTCAGCACGCCGGACTAAACCTATGCCCCCATGGGTCATGGGCCATCTCCCCGGGAACTCCTGCACGTTGCGTACACGGCCGGTGAGCAGACCTAGCTACCTCCTTAAAAAAGGCAGGAGCTTACCAGTCCAACCCGGCGCGCGCCGCTCAGTCGCTGACGTCTATTAAGCTTCGGCTGATGTATACGACGCAGAACGCCCATACTATGCCCACGTGATGGTTAGTGCTATCAGGCCAGAAGCCCCTCGGATCAAATATCCAAACCGTAGTGGATTAGGAACGTGCGGTAACAAGCAGAGACTCGCGAAAGATGTGACCCCGTTGCCCCATCTCGAGGACTTGCGGCAAGGGCTAAGAATGCCCGGCCATGCCTCGTAATTATCTCTCGGGCACCTTCCAGGTCAACTCGTTTCCACATCACTCGCAATTATGCTCGCGCGGGTACCCCTCAGGGTCGACCCATCTTTAGTAACATGGTTCAGTGTAAAGTCATAGTAATCATAGTAACTGTGTGTCTAAACATCAAGGGGAAAAACCCGAGGAATCACCTCCGGTGAATTCCACTCAATGTAATCATCAAGGTGAACGTAAGAGGTCACCCCCGAGGTTCACACTTGAGGGGTTGCACGACAGGGTCGTATCGGAAGTGGTTAAGGCGGAATCACCCTCGATGACCACGACCGAATAGCTACACTACAGGGTTAACATCAGAAGTGTTGTAGAGGTCTCACCCTCGGCACCCGATAGTAACCCAGCAGTGTCAAGCAACTAAGGGGAAAGTGAAGGGGGGATTCAACCGGGAAGAAATTCCTGGTTCCAGACCTGAGTCACACAGATGACCGGAGGGGGAATGTTCCATGTTCAGATAGTTAGAGGTATCTGACAGGTAAACGGGTTGCGTACTCAGATTAGTCTCGTTTTTCTGAGCAACTTTCATGTAGAAAACATTTTCATTCGAGTTACAGATTATTTTCTATGATTTTCTAAAGTTTTAAAGTTTTTCTAAAATTCCTAGAATTATTATTAAAACGAATTAAAAACAGGATATACATTTTATACTCAGCAGGGGCTAGCCACAGTCAATGACATGTGGGGCCAGGGGGCTGGGTTGACCTAGTCAATTAGTCAAGACATAGTTGACTAGTCAACTGTTGACTGGTCAAACCTGGGTAGTGGGGCCCAGGTGTCATTATCACAGATTTAAGATTTTCTTTTTAAAGAGATAATTAGAGGTGGGGGCTACCTGTCATTGTAAGGGGGGGTACTTAAATTAGTTTAAAACTAATCTAAGTTAATGGCCTTGGGCCCATGGTTCAGTAGTAGTGGGGGGTTAGTTTAGGAGGGTTAGCCCCACTAACCAAAACAGGGGAGGGCTGGCTGTTCGTGCGAGAACACAGCCAGCGCTGTGCTCACACACGCACCCAACCACGGCGGCCAGAGCCGGCCGGCACTAGGAGGCAGGGGGCTGGGAGCAACGACCGGTGGCTAGCGCAGGGAGCGGCGGCTGACGGCGAGCGGCACGCGGACACCGGCGGCAGCGGCGCAGCATGCGGGAGTAGCAGCAGTAGCAAGCAATCAAACGCAGCAGAGCTTCAGCGGCAGCAGCGGCATGAGTTCCATGATGGCGAGGCTGCGGCTCCAGTACGAGCACCGCGGGAGGTTCGAGCTGCGGTTTGGTCCTACGGCGAGCTAACGCTCGCGTGGATGCGCTGGAGGTGTCGGGAGAGCGCGGGGTGCTATGTAGCGACGACGGCGATGGGCGAGGCGGCGGCCGGAGCACGGTTCGGAAGCAATCTCCGTTTTGCGAGGCAAGAGGCCAAAGCAACGGCACGGGCGGCCTCATGGAGATGTCCCAAGCACGTGGACGTGCTCTTCTGGCCCTGGATACGAACGACTGCGATGGGGCGAGCTCCACGACGGAGAAAAGCTACGGAGATGGCGGTGCTACTACTAGCGGGCGAGTCCGAGGGAGATGGTTGAGGGGGAAAGAAGAGCAGCGGCTCACCGAGTGGCACACGGCGGCCGGCGGGGGCTTAGGAGCTGCCGGGGCGACGAATTCAACGGAGCTCGCCGGCGGTGGTCCGAGGAAGAGGAAGAAGCAGGCGGCGTCGAGGCGGCTCGTCAGCTCCAATCCAGGGACGCAGGTGACGGAGGAGAGGGCGGCGAGAAGGCCACGGTGGCCACGCTGGCGTCGAGGCAGTGGCGACGATGGCTCCCTGTTGCGTTGGAAGGAGAGAGGGAGAGGTGGATCTGGGCGAACGGGGGGTGAGTGGATGAGGAGGCCAGGGGGAGGAGAGGTGGATCTTTATCCACCCGCGGCGCCTGTAGCGGCGTGGTCGGCGAGGTGGGTTCAGCGGCGACGGCGTGGTCGGCCGTGGTGGGCTGGGCACCAGGCATTGTGCACTTAGGCCCAGTCCCCAGCAGTAGTCTAGGCCCTTTTTCTATTTTTATCTCTGCTTTATTTCCAGAGATAGTTTTGCAATAATTTGAGCCATCAAATGACTTAGTAAAAATGTGAAACTTGGTCACATAAATACTATAGTATATTCCACATTGCCACATAATGTTTGGGAAAATTTGGAATCCTTTGGCATTTTTCAAAAAAGAATTTAGACATTTATAGAGTTGTTTTGGCACTGATTTAAATGCTTTGGCCCACTTTGACTTGATGGTGATGTTGTTTTCCTTAACAAAAAGTTGTTTTGGAATATTTTCTAACTGGTGAACATTTTTCCAGAATTTTTTGTGCAACTTCAAATTTCACTTTGAATTTGAATAGAGTTCACAGAAGGTTTTTGAAATGACATATTTAAATACTGTGATTAATCAATGCAAATGATGATGATTTGGCATGATCGTAAGGGATTACTATGGTGTGATACTGGGGGTGTTACAGCTTAGGCAGAAGTCGGCAAGCAGTGGGCCACAGTAGCAAGTCAAACATTCAGAGAGACACATTTGAAAGAGTTTTTTCTTAAATATATGGACTTTGAGTCATTATCTACGTCAATAATATCTTTTTGTGAGTAGAAGAACATTTATGTACATGTTGATCCAAAAAGAGAAAAAAAAGATCACCACTGCCAGCAAACGATCTGAACCGTCAAAAATCCATCCCCTCCACAGCAGGATTTTCCTCTCCGCCTCCTCCCCTATCCCTTCCTCGTCCGCGCAGCCACCCTGCTCTCCTGCCCTGACCTACCCACCCCAACCAGTCCGGCTCCAAAATCTCACCCACAGTCCAGCACC
>NC_041391.1:471668126-471674603 GCF_002162155.2 Triticum dicoccoides | reverse complement strand
AGCTTTTGGTCATCCGTTGATTACTTATTCTCAAACTAATTTCCCCCAATTTTCTTGTGTGCACACCGGCGCGTTGTCTAGATCCGCCCCTGGTTTTGTGACTCACCTGACCCGGTTGCCTGATTATTTCGCACAGCCACAAGCGCACCCTGCCCTGAAGTTGCTGAGATATAAAGTGTTTGAAACATAACTACGGTTATCGAGCTGAGGTACTGCGTTTGACATTGTTCAGTAATAGCATAAATGAGGCTAATTATCGGGCAAGTTCATCGGAATGTTCTTGCGCTGGCGTCATCTCGGTCATGCTTTGTCATCGGTGACCATCTCCCGTTCAGAATGCTGTCGTTGCCACGGGCATCAGGGTTCCATCAGACTGCTTGGCGGGGTAGTCAAACTGTCCAGGATAGTGGCAGCACACTAACTCTGGCTAGCCTGGAAGTCCAAAGCAAAGCTGATTATGTGAAGAAGGAAAGGATGCCACAAAGCAAAGCTGATTACGTGAAGAAGGAAAGGGTGCCAGAAAGCAAAGCTGATTATGTGAAGAAGGAAAGGGGGCCACGAACTGGAGGGCCGAAGCCAAACTCAAGAGATTCTGCTTTCAGTGTGAAACCAAAGAAGGTTTCTTCGCTTGATCTGAAGCCAGCGAAGAGTGCCTTACCAAAGTCGCCAGTGGTGAAGAAGAAACTGAAGATCGATGAGGCTTTATTTTCTGCAAGTTCATTTGAAGAGCTCGGTCTGCCGCCTTTGCTCATTGACCGGCTGAACAAGGAAGGCCTGACCTCTCCAACTGAGGTCCAGTCCGCTTCTATTCCTGTCATATCTCAAAGGCATGATGCGGTTATCCAATCATATACTGGGTCAGGGAAAACACTTGCGTACCTTCTCCCTATTCTTTCTGAAATAGGGCCCCTGAAGAGGGCTAGAGAACAGGGTAATTCTGAAAAGAGATCAGGTATAGAAGCTGTTGTTGTTGCTCCTTCAAGAGAACTAGGGATGCAGATAGTGCGAGAAGTGGAGAAGATTTTGGGTCCTGATGATAAGAGACTTGTCCAGCAGCTTGTTGGCGGTGCTAACCGTTCGAGGCAAGAGGAAGCACTGAAGAAGAACAAGCCTATTATTGTTGTTGGAACACCTGGCCGCATTTCGGAAATTTCAGCGGCGGGTAAGCTACAAACTCATAACTGCCGTTTTCTTGTACTGGATGAAGTTGACCAGCTCTTATCATTCAATTACCGTGAGGATATGCATAGAATACTGGAGCACGTTGGAAGGAAACCTAGCACTTCATCTTCTAGTCACATCCTTGGTCCACTTGCTAGGCGGTCTGACCGTCAGACAATCTTGGTTTCAGCAACAGTGCCGTTTTCAGTTATACGTGCAGCCAGGAGTTGGGGCCATGATCCAGTTCTTGTTAGGGCTAAGAGTGTAGTCCCGCTTGACTCGATCACTGTTCCAAGGCCCATGCTGTCCCAGGGTGACCCTAACTCTGATTCTCCAACAATGTCAGTGAATCAAGCTGCAGTTGACAGCTTACCGCCATCGTTGGAGCATTACTACTGTACAACCAAGGCTCATCACAAAGTTGACACCGTAAGGAGATGCATCCATGCCCTGGAAGCAGAGACGGTGATTGCATTTATGAACAACACCAAGCCACTGAAGGATGTTGTGTTTAAGTTGGAGGCCCGTGGGATGAAAGCTATCGAGCTACATGGAGATCTTGGGAAGCTTGCAAGGTCAACAGTTCTAAAAAAGTTCAAGGCAGGTGAATTCAGGGTTCTGGTCACAAACGAGCTGTCCGCCAGAGGACTGGACATACCAGAATGCGACCTTGTGATCAACCTGGATCTTCCCACAGACTCTACGCACTACGCCCACAGAGCTGGCCGGACTGGACGTCTTGGGCGGAAAGGGACCGTGGTCTCAATATGTGAAGAAAGTGAGGCATTTATCATGAGGAAAATGCGTAAGCAGTTAGGTGTGGCCATCAAGCCATGCGAATTCACTGAAGGCCAGATTACCGTTCATAAAGAGGAAGACGTGGAATAAAACTCTGCGTTGTTCAACTATCGTTTTAGTTTGTCTTAAGTGGTACTGCTTTTCCTTGGCATTTAGTCCGACTGTATTTTATTAAAATGTTGGCACTTAATACTTTTGCTCAGCGGAGACTAGATACATTGGAAAATACTTTGTCCTTTTTTGCTGGTGGCATTTAGCAGGAGTGCAGGCATTGAAATTTGAAAATTACCAGTATTTTCTGGTGACGTTCAGCTGTTTATTTTTCAATGTGTGGTTGATGTACAGCTGGATTATATGTTTTGGTGCCCCTCTTATGGAGTGCTACTGCGATTTGTGAGATGACTCCTAGAATGCCTTAATGCTGTGTATATTTGAAATTGCACGTGCGAGATATGTGAAAAGGCTCGCAAACTCCTGCCCATTTTCGTTCGTTTGGAAATAAGTATATCCGGATGCTATACATTTCACAAATAGCCCTTATAGCTCAGTGGTAGAGCGTCAGTCTTGTAAACTGAAGGTCCGTAGTTCGATCCTGCGTGAGGGCAATTTTTTTCAGTGCACCCTACCTTTCCCCCCTCATGTTTTTAATCTTTCTCAGCAACACAATCCTTCCATGCATTTCGCCCTGATGCGTGCCAACGCCGTAGGGCTTTTGCACGCCCAACCCAAATGCGACACACATCCAGGTTCTTTTTACATATGCAGTGGAACTAGCCCAGCAGTCAGTTGCATTTTTCTTGTCCCTTTTGTGTGGCAAAATCCAGTTTTTCTTTTGTGTTAGATATATGTCCTCCTTTGGACATTCAGGAAAAGATAGAAGAAAAAAGGGCTTTTGAAGAGCGGAGGCGGCAAATTTGTCAGCAATCTGCATCGCTGCTCATGTTATGTTTCTCCAGCAAGTAGCAACCAAAAAGCACTGTGTATTGGTGTTGCAGCCTTGTTAAAGTCTGGGGACATGCCCTCGTCAACCGTTTTTTCTTTCTCGAATACGCATAGAGCGTATCATTTCATTGATAGGTAGAGGAGTTTACATGCGCATGGCCAAGCAACACATTCGTGGCCGGGGCTACGCAAAGTTACAGTTATAGGGTTCGATCAAGGCGGTTCAAATACAAAGGAGCGCAGTCCTTTTGCGCCAGCCGTGGCCCACATTGCTGCCTCGGCCAGCAGCTCGAGAGGCCTCGGTCACTGACGGGCGGATGCCGTCGAAGGTGCAAGCATTTCTGTGCTTCCAGAGGGTCCAGGCGACGATGATCACCAGGGAGGCCGTGCCCTTACGAAGAGAAGGCGGGGCAGATGACGTGGATGCCTTCCACCAGTCGAAGAAGGGCTCGTGGCCGAGGGGAATGCCGCTCGTTCGTCCAGCACCGGTCCTGCAGGGCCAACCATATGAAGAACTTGACGCTCAGGGGGGCCCAAGTCTTCCAGGTGAGCTCGGCATGTGGGGATGAGGTAGAGCCGAGGAAGAGAGCGTCGTAGCAGGTTTTTGCAGAGTATGTGCCATTCGCTGTCCATCGCCACCGAAGAATGTCGGGCTGCTCGGAGGTTGAAATCGGGAGTAGACGCCTCCATAGCTCGATGTACTGGACAGTCGCCAGGGGGCCCAAGGCGCCAACGATGTCCTGGACCCAAGCCCGGTCCTGGAGTCCGTCGGCCACGAGGCGATGTTGGCGACGCCGCTTGGGCAGCATAGCATAGATAGCCGGTGCGATCTCGGCGATGGACTGGCCGTGGACCCAATGATCAGTCCAGAATTTGCAAGTGCGCCCATCACCAAGTTCCCATCGGGTGGAAGCACGAAAGATGGCCAGCGTTTCAGAGTCGGCAGGGAGGGGTAGATGGCTCCAGGGCCGCGTCCGGTCTGTGGCCTGGAGCCAGAGCCAGCGGGTGCGGAGGGAGAGCCCGGTGCGTCGCAGGTCGCGGATGCCTAGTCCGCCGAGCTGCAGCGGCATGCAGACGCGACGCCAGTTAACCGCGCAGTGACCAGAGGCGGAATCCTTCCTGCCGTGCCATAAGAACTCACGGATGAGGCGGTTGACCAGTTTGAGCACATGGGCGTTGAGGGCGATAGCCGCGAGCAGGTGCCCGGGCATGGCGCAAAGCACATGCCGGACCAGGGCGAGCCACTCCCCGCGGGAGAGCAAGGATGCCCTCCAGGTGGACAGCTTCTTGCGCATCTTGTCCACCAACGGCATGAGATGCGAGGAGTGGATCCGTCGGACCGATAGCGGCAGTCCTAGGTAGGTGATGGGGAAGTGCTTGACCGGGCAGTCCAGCTCAAGTCCTATAGTCGCCTCGTCAGCAGGAGGGCATTGGATGGGGGTTGCAGAGCACTTGTCGAAGTTGGTGCGCAGGCCGGAGGCACCTCCAAACACAGACAGCAGCTCCCGGAGCGCGGCGAGGTCATGTCGGTCTGGGTGACAGAATACCACCACGTCGTCGGCGTAGAGGGATACACTTGAGGCCATGTGGTTGGGAGTGAGCCGGTGTAGAATTCTAGCTTGTACCGCACGTAGGATGACGGAGTTGAGCACGTCGATCACAATGGTGAATAGCATCGGTGACACTGGGTCACCTTGGCGCAACCCCTTAGCATGCCTGATTGGTGGCCCGGGCAATCCATTGATGAGGACGCGGGTGCTTGCACTGTAGAGCAAGATGGAGATCCATTCCCGCCAACGTGGGCCGAATCCGCGATGGCGCAAGACTTGGAGGAGAAATGGCCAGGAAACCGAATCGAAGGCTCGGGCAATGTCGAGCTTGAGTAGGACGCGCAGGAGCTTGCGGTTGTGGAGGTGCTTGGCGGTTTGTTGGACCAGGAGAAAGTTGTCATGGATACATCTTCCGACGATGAATGCGCTCTGATTGACAGAGACAAGCTCGGGCAGTTTGGGAGGGAGGCGAAGGGAGAGCACTTTGGCGAAAAGCTTCGCTATGAGGTGGATGAGGCTGATCGGCCTATAGTCAGCGAGCGAGGACGCGTCGGGCTTCTTGGGTAGCAAGGTGATGAGCGCCTCATTAGGCTTTCCGAAGCCAAGGCCGTTGAGAGCATAGAGCTTGTCAAATGCCTCGCAAATGTCCTTTTTGATCACGGGCCAGGCCGAGCATAAGAATTCGGCGGTGAAACCGTCGGGCCCAGGTGCCTTTCCATGGGGGAGCAGCTTGATTGCGTTCCAGATTTCGTCCTCGGTGAATGGCGCATCGAGGCCGGAGAGGTCAGAAATGGGCACCCCAAGCATGTCAAGGTTGAGGGTGAAGTCACGCTCATCCGTGGAACCAAGCAGATGGGTGAAGTGGGAGAAAGCCGCAGCTGCCATGGCCTCATCGTCGAGGAGGAGCTGCCCATCGTGCTGAAGCTCAAGGATCCTCTTCTTGTGAAGGCGCCGAGAGGCCTGGATCCGGAGGAAGGCTGAGTTGGTTTCACCATTTCGCAGCCATGAGTATCTAGAGTGCTGGCGTGAGATCGTCCGGTCGAGGGAGGCGAGGCCGAGGTAGGCACATTTCAGGCGCCGCCGCAGCCAGGCCTCCGGAGCTGTGAGCGGGCGCCGATCCTGTGCCTCGTCGACGCGAGCGACCGTGAGCTGCAAAGAAATGCCTCCCAGGGATTTCGAGCCCCAGCTCCGCAAGCGCCGAGCGGTAATCTTGAGGCGAGCGTACAGGCGCCGGAATGGATCAGGGTGCGGCGGGGTGGAGTTCCAGGCATCAGAAACCACGTCCAGGTAGTCGTTGAGCTTCGGCCAAAACCGCTCAAAGTGGAAGCGCTTGGCCTGGTTGTTGTGTGCCGTGCAGTCCAGGAAGAGAGGGGAGTGATCGGACGCCACCGAGGAGAGACAGCGCAGAAGGCACTGGGGTTGTGCAACATCCCAGGTCGAGCTGCAGAGCACACGATCGTTGTGGACGAGGGTGGGGTTCTCCTGCTCGTTGGACCAAGTGTATCGACGGCCGTGGAGGTGGATGTCACGAAGCTCGAGGTCGGCGATGAAGCGGCGAAAACGACTCATAGTTCGGTGGTTGAGCCTGTTGTTGTTCTTATCGGCAGCGGAGGTGATCATGTTGAAGTCTCCTCCAATGAGCCAAGGGTCGGCACATGTGTCGCGAAACTCGTGCAACTCGCCAAGAAAGGCAATTTTGTCATCATCGCCCTGCGGGCCGTAGACACCCGTAAGCCACCAGTGCTGATCCCCGACAAGTGGAGAGACGAGGGCAGAGACGTGATGGTCACCAATGGTAGGCCTGGAAAGTGAGATCATGTCGCAGCGCCAAGCAAGCAAGATGCCTCCGCGAGTGCCATCCGCGGGAAGGAAGTAGAAGTCGAGGAAGGGGGCGCCCAGGGTTTCCATCACCAGAGAGTCAGACATGCGAGCAAGTTTCGTTTCCTGGAGGCAGACGACGCAAGGGGCAGCGGAGGAAATAACGCTACGGACCGCGGAACGTTTAGCACGAGAGTTGAGGCCTCGG
>NC_041391.1:471640399-471667876 GCF_002162155.2 Triticum dicoccoides | reverse complement strand
GGGGAAGAGCTGCATTCCGCAGATGGAATGCCCCAACCGTACAAGTCGGCAAAGGCCTGGATGACATCGGCAGCCAGCGGGCGGTCGAACAGAGGCGCATACTTGGAGAGAGTAGCTTCGTCCATCGGGGCATCGTCCTTGAGTAGGCCTAGGCGCCGGAGAAGCACGCGCTTGGCCTTCGTCTCGGAGTCCAGGCCCCGATCGGCCTTGGCGATTCGCCCGCTTCTCCTCGGAGTGAAGTTGGGTGGCACCTCATTGCGGCGTCAACGTGACGCAGGCGCGGGGAGGACGCGGTCGATCTGCGTTTGCATGGTGCAGACGAAGGTGCGGAGATCAGGCGGTGCGGAGCCTGCATGGTGCAGCTGCATGGGTGGAACGGCCTCGGCCAATAGGGAGGCGCCAGGCGTGGCGCATGGAGCGGGCGTGGGCCTCGGATCCGCCTCGGGATCACCGGTGGGGGTGGCGAATGAGGGTCAACCGTTGTGGCAGAGAGAGGGGGCCAAAGAGTGAGTGCAAATTAGGATTTTCAGAGCTTGAGAGTTTGAGTTCATCCAGATCTTAGATTATGCTTAATTAAGCATTTAAGCCATCGAACACAGAAAATGCGGCTGGAAGACAGACAATTCATGGCTGAATAGGCTTAGCTTTGCTAATTGTGCTTCGACTATATTAGCTTTGCAGTCAAAATACACTTTCAGAAATAGAAAAATTACCTTAGTCTCACTTTCATGAATCATGACACATATTACATCTTATATTCATAAGCTTAGACTTCAGCTTGTGAATCCCCCTTTTTCTTAAATGACAAATGCTTCCAGCAGAGAAATTTGTACTCCCTCGGTAAAGAAATAAGAGTGTTTAGGTCACTACTTTTGTGATCAAAACGCTCTTATATTTCTTTACAGAGGGAGTACTTGATAAGTTTCCGTAAGTTAATGGCCGCAGGCAATCATGCACATAGAGAAATTCACACTTCAACCAAGGCAACAGTATGTCTTTATCATGAAGAAATATGCATGCCATAACATTGCTTTACAAACCGATTCGTGGCTACATGCTATTGCTGCAATCAACTTATTTCGGAACAAACACTAATCGAGTCGAGAAAAATTACATTCATGATCCCGACTCTGTTGGAGTTTTCGCAACAATGGAGATAGCATGAAGACCCGAGTTCAACTCATCGGTCAAGAGATCATACACCATCCTATGACGCTTCACAAGGCTCTGCCCTTCAAACTTGGGTGAAATTACCTTGATGTTAAAATGCGTCTCATTTGCATTGTCCTTGACAGCCGCATGCCCAGCATGTTGGTAAGAAACATCTTCAATATCTAGTGCACTGGCCTCCAAAGCAGACTGCAGCTTTTGCCTCATCCGAGCAGCTCTTGAGAGCACAACACTGGTACCTCGCGAACCCATCATTTTTCAGCCTGATTCAAGAGCAACTGCCTAAAAGAAGAATATATTGGTTATGCAAGTAATCACCATTGCAAGTGTAATAGCAATAGCATGTTACATGATTCTTATACATAAGCAATGGATTGACATTGAACCAGCAGCCCCCACTCCAAGGCCAGAGTTGTATAACACAAACAAGAAAAATCCCTTGGCCTAAACTAATCTCAAATGTTCATTCCCCAAAGTCATAAAAAAATACTATCATGTACTCCCTCAGTCCCAAAATAAGTGTCTTGAGCTTAGTACAAATTTGTCGTAGAGCTAGTACAAAGTTGACACTTATTTTAGGACGGAGGGAGTAGCATAAATCTGTTCTTGTAACACCGGCTGGTCCCAGTGTCCATTTGTAGATTCTAATTTCTTAAACAACTAATATGAATTCAAGAGACAGAAAATAGTTTATCTTCCCTTGATTGACAAAATTACCATCCAACTGGAACGGATCAAAAACAGCATAACAACACTGATGCTAACTTTTAGAATTTCAAACCGTGTTTCCTTCCATGTCGTGACTCGTAAGCCCCAGATACATAATCAAAACCTAGATGATGCAATCGGACACAAAATCAAAACCTAGATTCATTTTTTTTGAGAATTAAAATCAAAACCTAGATGGTGAAATTGGACCGTCCTTACATGGATGGATCAGAGGCGCAAACTGAGGCGGAAAAAGACTACTACGAAGTCAAATATCTCACTCCTATTAGTGAAATTAGTAGGCATCTGGAGTATTTATGAAGCGGATCTGACGAGAAGCTTGCAGAGAAAACGAAAAGGTTCTAGGGTTCTAGGGTAATGGAGATAAGATCAGCTGGCGGTACAAAATTTTCGTGGGAGGGGAGCGCGCTGGAGCAATACGCAGTAATAAACAAAGAAAAGAAAAGGTAGAACTTACGTCGTTGCTGGAAGTTGTGGCGTCGTGTGTTGCGGTCGGAAGTCGAGGAGGAAGACGGCGGCTTAAGGGTGGAGAAGGGGAAAGCAGCGGAACAATAAAAAGCCCGAGTATATAGCTAGAATTTTCGTATAGGAGAAAAAAAAAGATGTATGCGGTGAGCGTGGATCGAACACGCGACCTTCAGATCTTCAGTCTGACGCTCTCCCAACTGAGCTATCCCCGCTTTGTGATTTCAGACAAACTTAGCACTACATGTCCTGACTTACCTTTTATTTAGTTCCAGCTTCGAACCCTATCACTGTAAGAATCTGCATCATGTTTCACTATGCCGCAAATGCTCTTCCTTCATGTCAGTTATACTAGACAGATAAAACGTTGCAATGCGAGCAAATCCAACATACATCCTTCTACTGGGCCTCATAAATTTGACTCAGAGGGGCAATTCACACCGCACGAAAACAGTCAACGATATTTGGACACGGCTTTTCAGGGGAGAAGAAAAGAGCCTACTCCCGTGTGGCGCACGGCAGGGCAAGGCTGGTCGACCGTGACGGAGCTGATGGCTTTATCTCCCCAGCCAGCCAGCCAGCCAGTCAGCTTATCCACTGGAGCAGGCGCAGGCGACGCGCAGCACGGCACACCAAAAGGTACGGGCCGAGCGAGACCGCCAGCGACGAGGCTCCCCGGCGACCCGCGCGCTACATACAGCCGTGCACCACCGACGGAAGCATACTACGATTCACCGGAGAACTGGCCATGTTTTGACCACACGGCGGGCGGGCGAGCGGCGAACCATGCACTGACGCGCATAGACGACAGTGCGCGCAGGTCGGCACATGCGCGTGGTAGTAGTAGTACCGTCTCCAATGGCAAAGGAGGAATATGCAGAGAGGGCGGGGGCAGCTGGTGGCCACCAACCAGCTCCTGTGACACGGCAAGAGGACGGACGGGCATGCATTGCACGCCAGTCTGCGGCATCCGATCTGATCAGCGAGCGCTCGCGTTCGCGTGTGCTCTGAGATGTGTGCCAACAGCGGTTTGCCTGGCGCTCTGACGGGTCTCGGTCACCCCGGTCTGTCTGCGCCTATGTCGCTTTTACTGTAGCTTGCAGGAGGCTTTGCTTGCATGCAGATGCATATTTCTGCGTCGCCCAGCGGAGGACCTGACGTGTCACAGGCCTGTCTTCGCGTACGTACTGCACTGGCTTGCACTTGCAGGTTTCACGCAAGATTAAGTCGGGCAGCCACGACCATTGTTCGGTGTACATGCATCACCACTTGTTACTGAAGTAAAACATCCAAAGTTGTCCAGAATTTTATAGCTTGTGAAAAAACTAAACTGCGAGCTCAAGCTAGGCCGGGGATCATTATGCACGTGTGGTATGACCACATGGCAGCTCCAAGCATGACAACTTTTCCAATGGCAAGTTTCAGTTTTTCGGGGTTTCCTTTTTCTTTTCAGATGACAATTTTAATTGTAAAAAGTGAGTGTTGTAATGCTTTGTGTCACACCTGTGACACTTATCAGTTGATGTTTTTTATGGGTGTATCTTGATCTTAGTCAACTGAGGTTTAACCAAATCTCAGTCAAGTGAAATAACATGTAAAAAGATCTGAAGAAAAAAATTACACTGATCTCAATATAAGATTCCATGGATATAGCATCGACTGAGACTTAACTAAGTCTCCTGATAAAAAAAATCTGAAGAAAGAATCTCAATAGCTCACTATAAAATTTCATGGATATAGTATTGACTGAGACTTAACTAAGTCTCAGTAGGCTGATATGTAACAAGATTATTTTTCTTTCACTGAATGACCCTTTTCAAACTTCTTTTCTCCAGCGCGCACAAATTGATGTCCTATCTTTAGAGTAGGCATAGTGAACTATACAAGACAAGCTTTCATCATAACCCGATGAGAAGTAAATACCACTTCAATTGGAACGAACACAATAAAAAAACTTGTTCTAAATTGAGCTATGCTTGCCGACGCACCAAACCCCTCGAGAACTCCTTTGCTTTGTAGGAATCCCATAGGATAGAATTTGTATAGAAAATTTTTCTTTAGAGCCCTTTGGTTTGTAGGAATAGAATCATATTCCTATGAAGAAATTTTTTCCTATTTCATAGGAAAATAAACATTAGGCTGGACTCAATGAAAAAAACCCTACCATGCGAACCAAATGGCATCTTATTTTTTATTCCTTTTCATAGGATTTCAGATACATGTCATCTCTGAGTGTCTAAAATAGTTGCCAGGTGAATGACGGGACTCCGATAGCCCCAAGAAGGCCATCGTCTTGGTCTCACCTAAGACGGTGTGTATAACGCCCCTGAAGAACAATCTGGAACAACGGCGAGCAATAGAGAACCTCCAAGCAATGCCTCAAAAAACAATGCTCCCAACAAAGAAATGATGATGAGGATGCCGCCATCGCCGGTTCGGATCCAAATCTAGACTTTTTCCTGGAGACAACAAACCAAAGAAGAGGGAGTGAGGTGTCGACACACTATAACAACTCCTCCTAGGAAGGGAACAAAACCACGAGTGTCACCACCGATGGCACCGACCATAGCTCAACAAGATTTTCATCTATATCACCGGCAGCCACATCCGAATGTTGGGGAACGTTGCAGAAAATTAAAATTTTTCCTACGGTTTCACCAAGATCCATCTATGAGTTCATCTAAGCAACGAGTCTAGGGAGAGAGTTTGCATCTACATACCACTTGTAGATCGCGTGCGGAAGCTTGCAAGGTGATGATGTAGTCGTACTCGACGTGATCCAAATCACCGATGACCTGCGCCGAACGGACGGCACCTCCGCGTTCAACACACGTACGGAACAGCCACGTCTCCTCTTCTTGATCCAGCAAGGGAGGGAGGAGAGGTTGAGGGAGATGGCACCAGCAGCAGCACGACGGCGTGGTGTTGATGGAGCTGCAGTACTCCGGCAGAGCTTCGCTAAGCACTATGGAGGTGGATGAGGTGTTGGGGAGGGAGAAGGAGGCAACCAAAGGCCGAGACGTTCAGGTATGAAGT
The DNA here is from genome assembly GCF_002162155.2 of Triticum dicoccoides. Classification (NCBI taxonomy): domain Eukaryota; kingdom Viridiplantae; phylum Streptophyta; class Magnoliopsida; order Poales; family Poaceae; genus Triticum; species Triticum dicoccoides. The sequence goes on along the minus strand of NC_041391.1, from coordinate 471,662,476 downwards.
CCCTCCTCTCCCCCACTATATATAGGGGTGCCAAGGGGGGGTGGCCGGCCCTAGGAGATCCAATCTCCTAGGGGGTGCGGCGGCCAAGGGGGTTTTCCCTCCCCCCAAGGCACCTAGGAGGTGCCTTACCCTCCTAGGACTCTTGCCCCCCTTGAACCCTAGGCGCATGGGCCTATGTGGGGCTGGTGCCCTTGGCCCATTAGGCCAAGGCGCACCCCCACACAGCCCATGTGGCCCCCCGGGACAGGTGGACCCACCCGGTGGACCCCCGGGACCCTTCCGGTGGTCCCGGTACAATACCGATAACCCCGAAACTTGTCCCGATGCCCGAAACAGGACTTCCCATATATAAATCTTTACCTCCGGACCATTCCGGAACTCCTCGTGACGTCCGGGATCTCATCCGCGACTCCGAACAACATTCGGGTTACTGCATATACATATCCCTATAACCCTAGCGTAACTGAACCTTAAGTGTGTAGACCCTACGGGTTCGGGAGACATGCAGACATGACCGAGACTCTCTCAGTCAATAACCATCAGCGGGATCTGGATACCCATGATGGCTCCCACATGCTCCTCGATGTTGTCATCGGATGAACCACTATGTCGAGGATTCGATCAAACCCTGTATGCAATTCCCTTTGTCAATCGGTACGTTACTTGCCCGAGACTCGATCGTCGGTATCCCAATACCTTGTTCAGTCTCGTTACCGGCAAGTCACTTTACTCGTACCGTAATGCATGATCCCGTGTCCAACACCTTGGTCACATTGAGCTCATTATGATGATGCATTACCGAGTGGGCCCAGAGATACCTCTCCGTCATACGGAGTGACAAATCCCAGTCTCGATCTGTGTCAACCCAACAGCTACTTTCGGAGATACCTGTAATGCACCTTTATAGTCACCCAGTTACGTTGTGACGTTTGGTATACCCAAGGCACTCTTACGGTATCCGGGAGTTACACGATCTCATGGTCGAAGGAAGAGATACTTGCAAAGCTCTAGCAAAACAAACTACACGATCTTTTATGCTATGCTTATGATTGGGTCTAGTCCATCACATCATTCTCCTAATGATGTGATCCCGTTATCAATGACATCCAATGTCCATAGTCAGGAAACCATGACTATCTGTTGATCACAACGAGCTGGTCAACTAGAGGCTTACCAGGGACATTGTGTGGTCTAAGTATTCACACGTGTATTACGATTTCCGGATAATACAGTTATAGCATGAATACAAGACAATTATCATGAATAATGAAATATAATAATACTTTTATTATTGCCTCTAGGGAATATTTCCAACAGTCTCCCACTTGCACTAGAGTCACTAATCTAGTTACATTGTGATGAATCGAACACCCATAGAGTTCTGGTGTTGATCATGTTTTGCACGCGAGAGAGGTTTAGTCAGCGGATCTGCGACATTCAGATCCGTGTGCACTTTGCAAATCTCTATGTCTCCATCTTGAACATTTTCACGGATGGAGTTGAAACGACGCTTGATGTGCCTGGTCTTCTTGTGAAACCTGGGCTCCTTTGCGAGGGCAATAGCTCCAGTGTTGTCACAGAAGAGTTTGATCGGCCCCGACGCATTGGGTATGACTCCTAGGTCGGTGATGAACTCCTTCACCCAAATCGCTTCATGTGCTGCCTCCGAGGCTGCCATGTACTCCGCTTCACACGTAGATCTCGCCACGACGCTCTGCTTGCAGCTGCACCAGCTTACTGCTCCACCATTCAACATATACACGTATCCGGTTTGTGACTTAGAGTCATCCAGATCTGAGTCGAAGCTAGCGTCGACGTAACCCTTTACGACGAGCTCTTCGTCTCCTCCATAAACGAGAAACATGTCCTTTGTCCTTTTCAGGTACTTCAGGATATTCTTGACCGCTGTCCAGTGTTCCTTGCCGGGATTACTTTGGTATCTTGCTACCAAACTTACGGCAAGGTTTACATCGGGTCTGGTACACAGCATGGCATACATAATAGATCCTATGGCTGAAGCATAGGGGATGACACTCATCTCTTCTTTATCTTTTGCCGTGGTCGGTGACTGAGCTGAGCTCAGTCTCATACCTTGTAACATAGGCAAGAACCCCTTCTTGGACTGATCCATTCTGAATCCCTTCAAAATCTTATCAAGGTATGTGCTTTGTGAAAGACCTATGAGGCGTCTCGATCTATCTCTATAGATCTTGATGCCTAATATATAAGCAGCTTCTCCAAGGTCCTTCATTGAAAAACACTTATTCAAGTAGGCCTTAATGCTGTCCAGAAATTCTATATTATTTCCCATCAGGAGTATGTCATCTACATATAATATGAGAAATGCTACAGAGCTCCCACTCACTTTCTTGTAAACGCAGGCTTCTCCATAAGTCTGCATAAACCCAAACGCTTTGATCATCTCATCAAAGCGAATGTTCCAACTCCGAGATGCTTGCACCAGTCCATAAATGGATCGCTGGAGCTTGCATACTTTGTTAGCGTTCTGAGGATCGACAAAACCTTCCAGCTGCATCATATACAGTTCTTCCTTAAGATGCCCGTTAAGGAATGCTGTTTTGACGTCCATCTGCCATATCTCATAATCATAGTATGCGGCAATTGCTAACATGATTCGGACGGACTTTAGCTTCGCTACGGGAGAGAATGTCTCGTCGTAGTCAATCCCTTGAACCTGTCGATAACCCTTAGCGACAAGTCGAGCTTTATAGATGGTAACATTACCATCCGCGTCCGTCTTCTTCTTAAAGATCCATTTGTTTTCTATCGCTCGCCGATCATCGGGCAAGTCTGTCAAAGTCCATACTTTGTTTTCATACATGGATTCTATCTCGGATTTCATGGCTTCAAGCCATTTGTTGGAATCCGGGCCCGTCATTGCTTCTTCATAGTTTGAAGGTTCATTGTTGTCTAACAACATGATTTCCAGGACAGGGTTGCCGTACCATTCTGGTGCGGAACGTGTCCTTGTGGACCTACGAAGTTCAGCAGTAACTTGATCCGAAGTACTTTGATCATTATCATGGTTTTCCTCTTCAGTTGGTGTGGGCATCACAGGAACGATTTCCTGTGCTGCGTCACTATCCCGCTCAAGAGGTAGTACTTCATCGAGTTCTACTTTCCTCCCACTTACTTCTTTCGAGAGAAACTCTTTTTCCAGAAAGCATCCGTTCTTGGCAACAAAGATCTTGCCTTCGGATCTTAAGTAGAAGGTATACCCTATAGTTTCCTTAGGGTATCCTATGAATACGCATTTTTCTGACTTGGGTTCGAGCTTTTCAGGTTGAAGTTTCTTGACATAAGCTTCGCATCCCCAAACTTTTAGAAACGACAGCTTAGGTTTCTTTCCAAACCATAATTCATACGGTGTCGTCTCAACGGATTTACACGGTGCCCTATTTAAAGTGAATGTAGCTGTCTCTAGAGCGTATCCCCAAAATGATAGCGGTAAATCGGTAAGAGACATCATGGACCGCACCATATCCAATAGAGTGCGATTACGACGTTCGGACACACCGTTTCGCTGAGGTGTTCCAGGCGGCGTGAGCTGTGAAACGATTCCACATTTCTTTAAGTGTGTACCAAATTCGTGACTTAAGTATTCTCCTCCACGATCTGATCGTAAGAATTTTATCTTTCGGTCACGTTGATTCTCCACCTCATTCTGAAATTCCTTGAACTTTTCAAAGGTCTCAGACTTGTGTTTCATTAAGTAGACATACCCATATCTACTCAAGTCATCTGTGAGGGTGAGAACATAACGATATCCTCCGCGAGCCTCAACGCTCATTGGACCGCACACATCGGTATGTATGATTTCCAACAAGTTGGTTGCTCGCTCCATTGTTCCGAAGAACGGAGTCTTGGTCATTTTGCCTAAGAGGCATGGTTTGCACGTGTCAAACGATTCATAATCAAGAGACTCTAAAAGTCCATCGGTATGGAGCTTCTTCATGCGCTTGACACCAATCTGACCAAGGCGGCAGTGCCACAAGTATGTGGGACTATCGTTATCAACTTTAAATCTTTTGGCATCTACACTATGAACATGTGTAATATTACGCTCGAGATTCATTAAGAATAAACCATTGACCATCGGAGCATGACCATAAAACATATCTCTCATATAAATCGAACAACCATTATTCTCAGACTTAAATGAGTAGCCATCTCGTATTAAACGAGATCCAGATACAATGTTCATGCTCAAACTTGGCACTAAATAACAATTATTAAGGTTCAAAACTAATCCCGTAGGTAAATGTAGAGGCAGCGTGCCGACGGCGATCACATCGACTCTGGAACCATTCCCGACGCGCATCGTCACCTCGTCCTTCGCCAGTCTCCGTTTATTCCGCAGCTCCTGCTGTGAGTTACAAATATGAGCAACGGCACCGGTATCAAATACCCAGGAGTTACTACGAGTACTGGTAAGGTACACATCAATCACATGTATATCGAATATACCTTTGGTGTTGCCGGCCTTCTTATCCGCTAAGTATTTGGGGCAGTTCCGCTTCCAGTGACCCTTCCCCTTGCAATAAAAGCACTCAGTCTCAGGCTTGGGTCCATTCTTTGACTTCTTCCCGGTAACTGGCTTACCAGGCGCGGCAACATCTTTGCCGTCCTTCTTGAAGTTCTTCTTACCCTTGCCCTTCTTGAACTTAGTGGTCTTATTGACCATCAACACTTGATGTTCTTTCTTGATTTCAGCCTCTGCTGACTTCAGCATCGAGAACACTTCAGGAATGGTCTTTTCCATCCCCTGCATATTGTAGTTCATCACAAAGCTCTTGTAGCTTGGTGGGAGCGACTGGAGGATTCTGTCAATGACCGCCTCATCTGGGAGGTTAATGTTCAGCTGGGTCATACGGTTGTGCAACCCAGACATCTTCAGGATGTGCTCACTGACAGAACTGTTTTCCTCCATCTTACAACTGTAGAACTTGTCGGAGACATCATATCTCTCGACCCGGGCATGAGCTTGAAAAACTAGTTTCAGCTCTTCGAACATCTCATATGCTCCGTGGTGCTCAAAACGCTTTTGGAGCCCCGGTTCTAAGCTGTAAAGCATGCCGCACTGAACGAGGGAGTAATCATCAGCACGAGACTGCCAAGCATTCATAATGTCTTGGTTCTCTGGGACGGGAGCGTCACCTAGCGGTCCTTCTAGGACATATTGTTTCCTGGCAGCTATGAGGATGATCCTCAGGTTCCGGACCCAATCCGTATAGTTGCTGCCATCATCTTTCAGCTTGGTTTTCTCTAGGAACGCGTTGAAGTTCATGTTGACATTAGCGTTGGCCATTGATCTACAAGACATATTTGCAAAGGTTTTAGACTAAGTTCATGATAATTAAGTTCTAATCAAATTATGAACTCCCACTCAGATTAGACATCCCTTTAGTCATCTAAGTGTTACACGATCCGAGTCGACTAGGCCGTGTCCGATCATCACGTGAGACGGACTAGTCATCGTCTGTGAACATTCTCATGTTGATCGTATCTTCCATACGACTCGTGTTCGACCTTTCGGTCTCCGTGTTCCGAGGCCATGTCTGCACATGCTAGGCTCGTCAAGTTAACCCTAAGTGTTTTCGCTGTGTAAAACTGTCTTACACCCGTTGTATGTGAACGTAAGAATCCATCACACCCGATCATCACGTGGTGCTTAGAAGCGACGAACTGTAGCAATGGTGCACAGTTAGGGGAGAACACTTCTTGAAATTTTTGTAAGGGATCATCTTATTTACTACCGTCGTCCTAAGTAAACAAGATGCATAAACATAATAAACATCACATGCAATTATATAGTTGTGACATGATATGGCCAATATCATACAGCTCCATTGATCTTCATCTTCGGGGCTCCATGATCATCTTGTCACCGGCTTGACACCATGATCTCCATCATCATGATCTCCATCATCGTGTCTTCATGAAGTTGTCACGCCAACGACTACTTCTACTTCTATGACTAATGTTTAGCAATAAAGTAAAGTAGTTTACATGGCGTTATTCAATGACACGCAGGTCATACAAAAAATAATGACAACTCCTATGGCTCCTGCCGGTTGTCATACTCATCGACATGCAAGTCGTGAATCCTATTACAAAGAACATGATCTCATACATCACAATTCATCATTCATCACAACTTCTGGCCATATCACATCACATGATCAATCGCTGCAAAAACAAGTTAGACGTCCTCTAATTGTTGTTGCATCTTTTACGTGGCTGCAATTGGGTTCTAGCAAGAACGTTTTCTTACCTACGAATCACCACAACGTGATTTTGTCAACTTCTATTTACCCTTCATAAGGGCCCTGTTCATCGATTCCGCTCCAACTAAGGTGGGAGAGACAGACACCCGCCAGCCACCTTATGCAACTTGTGCATGTCAGTCGGTGGAACCGGTCTCACGTAAGAGTACGTGTAAGGTTGGTCCGGGCCGCTTCATCCCACAATACTGTTGAGCAAGAAAAGACTAGTAGAGGCAAGTAAGATGACAAAATCCACGCCCACAACAAAGTTGTGTTCTACTCGTGCAAAGAGAACTACGCATAGACCTAGCTCATGATGCCACTGTTGGGGAACGTTGCAGAAAATTAAAATTTTTCCTACGGTTTCACCAAGATCCATCTATGAGTTCATCTAAGCAACGAGTCTAGGGAGAGAGTTTGCATCTACATACCACTTGTAGATCGCGTGCGGAAGCTTGCAAGGTGATGATGTAGTCGTACTCGACGTGATCCAAATCACCGATGACCAGCGCCAAACGGACGGCACCTCCGCGTTCAACACACGTACGGAACAGCCACGTCTCCTCCTTCTTGATCCAGCAAGGAAGGGAGGAGAGGTTGAGGGAGATGGCACCAGCAGCAGCACGACGGCGTGGTGTTGATGGAGCTGCAGTACTCCGGCAGAGCTTCGCTAAGCACTATGGAGGTGGAGGAGGTGTTGGGGAGGGAGAAGGAGGCAACCAAAGGCCAGGGCGTTCAGGTTTTCCCTCCCCCCAAGGCACCTAGGAGGTGCCTTACCCTCCTAGGACTCTTGCCCCCTTAAACCCTAGGCGCATGGGCCTATGTGGGGCTGGTGCCCTTGGCCCATTAGGCCAAGGCGCACCCCCCTACAGCCCATGTGGCCCCCCGGGACAGGTGGACCCACCCGGTGGACCCCCGGGACCCTTCCGGTGGTCCCGGTACAATACCGATAACCCCGAAACTTGTCCCGATGCCCGAAACAGGACTTCCCATATATAAATCTTTACCTCCGGACCATTCCGGAACTCCTCGTGACGTCCGGGATCTCATCCGGGACTCCGAACAACATTCGGGTTACTGCATATACATATCCCTATAACCCTAGCGTAACTGAACCTTAAGTGTGTAGACCCTACGGGTTCGGGAGACATGCAGACATGACCGAGACTCTCTCAGTCAATAACCATCAGCAGGATCTGGATACCCATGATGGCTCCCACATGCTCCTCGATGTTGTCATCGGATGAACCACTATGTCGAGGATTCGATCAAACCCTGTATGCAATTCCCTTTGTCAATCGGTACGTTACTTGCCCGAGACTCGATCGTCGGTATCCCAATACCTTGTTCAGTCTCGTTACCGGCAAGTCACTTTACTCGTACCGTAATGCATGATCCCGTGTCCAACACCTTGGTCACATTGAGCTCATTATGATGATGCATTACCGAGTGGGCCCAGAGATACCTCTCCGTCATACGGAGTGACAAATCCCAGTCTCGATCTGTGTCAACCCAACAGCTACTTTCGGAGATACCTGTAATGCACCTTTATAGTCACCCAGTTACGTTGTGACGTTTGGTATACCCAAGGCACTCTTACGGTATCCGGGAGTTACACGATCTCATGGTCGAAGGAAGAGATACTTGCAAAGCTCTAGCAAAACGAACTACACGATCTTTTATGCTATGCTTATGATTGGGTCTAGTCCATCACATCATTCTCCTAATGATGTGATCCCGTTATCAATGACATTCAATGTCCATAGTCAGGAAACCATGACTATCTGTTGATCACAACGAGCTGGTCAACTAGAGGCTTACCAGGGACATTGTGTGGTCTAAGTATTCACACGTGTATTACGATTTCCGGATAATACAGTTATAGCATGAATACAAGACAATTATCATGAATAATGAAATATAATAATACTTTTATTATTGCCTCTAGGGCATATTTCCAACACCGAAACCCATCGAAACAGGTGTAACATCGTCCCTATTAGTTTAGATTGCCGCTGCCGAAACACCTTGGCATAGAAGCCGCCTATGAACAGTAGCACCACTGCAAAAACGGTTGGCACTACCAAGCCGAGCACACACCTCGCCGTCGGTACCTCCATGGTGCCCAACAGCCTCCGGGACCCACCGACAACAGGACTACCCACAACCAACAAACTAGACCCCACAGGCCACCTAGATCCAGATCAGATGGATACATGGCCCTAGGACACCGTTGCCGAAACCTTGCCACGCCGCGAGGAGCACCACCGGACGAGGAGGACCGGCAATGGGGGAAAGCTAGGGTTACGCGCCCCTAAGAAAAAATGTGGGGGTGATACGTGGGGCCAGATTTGGAAATAAGTTCTCTCGGTCTGTGAACGGATTAGGCTCTCTTTGATTCATAGGATAGGATTATCACATGAAAAGGAAACTTGTAGGAAATGAGATGACATGTATCTCAAATCCTATTAGTATGATTAGAAAAAGAATGTCATTTGGTTCATATCATGAAATTTCTTTTCATTGAGTCTAAGCTCATGTTTATTTTCCTTTGAAATGTGGAGGATAGGAATCAATCCTATGTAGGAATAGGAATCCATTCCTATGAACCAAAGGGCTTTAAAGGAAAAATTCCTACAAAAATCTTATCCTCTATAATTCATGTGAAATTCCTTCAAACCAGATGAGGCCTAAGTTTGACGAAGGATTATATAGCACAAATAATACTCCCTCCATTTGTTTTGTTGTTATAAGACGTTTCAGACAACTAGCTTTGTATTGTTTTGAATAGTGTATGTATGTCTAAAACATCTTATAAAAATAAACAAAGGTAGTATATCATTAGAGTGAGGTTGAGAATAGTAGGGCGGGTACAAACCGTTGTACATGGTACTATAGCTAGCTAGCCTCTGACACACGATGTACGCTGCGAGTCGTGACCACCAACCGACATGTACGCGCGTTTCCCTTACCGGGACCTTCTGACATTTCACTCATTTTCCAGTCCTCCGCCACACGCATTTATGCTGAATATCACCATCATATCGTACTCTCAGTTTTGTAACGCGCAGTTAAAATTACCAATACTCCATGCATGCGTTAGTAAACAGTCAACAGTGGCCGTGATGCCCTGCCATGCACAAGAATAACCAAGTCAACCTTGCCTGCTGCAGGCCGCTGCAAGTCCGTAGGAGCACGTATGGTGGTACCAAAGGCAGGCAGGGCATCTTTCCAGCAGCTTTGACACGAATCCGGTCTACATGCACGACGGCGCCAGCCTTTCTCAGACAGAGCGCAACTGTGCAGCTGCAGCGCCGCAGCCTTTCCTCCCTCCCTTTGCCCCCCTCGCCCTCGTGGAGAGACACGGCAAGAGAAGGCAATTCCAGCGAGAATCCATGGGGGAAACGACGGAATCCAGGGCGGTTTCGCACTCCCAGCGTTATCATTTCTGCAATCCGCGGCCCTGTGTGCATGGATAACCGAGATTCTTCAGAGCCGACCGAGTGCTTCTTCCTCTTGCTCTTGCATGGATAATCGAAACATAGGATCATTGGACAACAGTTTCATGCTCCCGAATGGGAAATTGATGTATGATCGAGACAAGCGAAGATAATGACGGCACACCTGGTGAATGTTACATTGCGTTTTAGCTGTTGAATGGCTTGGCCTCATACTGACGAGCATACTAAGTGAAACAGGTTCCATGAGAAGTCGCATTACACGATCCACTTAAAGCCAACGACAGATACTAATAAGTTTCCAACACATGCAGCTGGGATGTAGTGGTACTCCTAAGTAAAGTGCTTAGTGCCACAGAAAATCTTAACTGATTAATAAACTGCAGAAAGAAAGAACACAGGACGATCGAGAATTCGAGCTCGACAGGTAGGGAAGTACATCCAGGATCCTAGACTCCCAAAACAGAAAAACAACCAAGAACATTCGTCAGCACCGTTGATTCACCGGCTCTCCTCCTCGGTGCGCCGAGCGGCGCCGGAGAGCGCGGCGACAAGATTGAGGTGGTGGTGGTGGACCTGCGCCATCGGCATGTACGCGGCCTGCGCATCGAGCGGCGACAACCCCCACGTGTCCTGCCGCGGCGGCGCCTGCAGTGCCGCCCAGAACGCCGACGTTGCAGCCCCCGCGCCGAAGGCGTCGTTCTCCTCCTCGCGCGGGCGCTTGCCGAGGAGCGTGTGCGGGTACGAGAAGGAGGAGGAGGGGGAGGTGGATGGGGCGGAGGAGGAGACGAAGGCGGCGGGGGTGGTGCCGGTCCCCGTGGCGGCGAGGATCGAGGGCTCCGCCTGCCGGAGCAGCCACTCGATGGTCTGGCCGTCGGACTTGAGCCCCAGCTCGCGCGTGAGCTGGAACACGCGCGCGGCGCACACGATCGGCATACGCACGCGCCGACCGCGCCCGTTCACCTTGCTGTGCCGGTCCTTCACGCTGCCACCAGCCTTCTTGCTCGTCGCCGGAGCCAAGCCGGCGTCGGCTGCGGCGGCGGCGGGCGCCATCGTGATCGGTAGTTGCTGCTGGTAGACGTGGAAAGGGCCGGAGGCAGCGGCGATGTCGTGGGAGGTCATGGCGTCTACTGAGTACTGACTGCTTCGCTCGCTGTACGTTGGAGAGGGAGGAGGTGGTGGGGGTGGTGATCCGGTGGGGTTTGTGAGGCTTTGAGGTGACGGGGTGGAGCGGGACACGGCGGATAGGTTATATAGCATCCGTTAATTTGGGGAACTTCCGGTTAAACCGCGCAAGATATTGATATAACCCTCTTATATTGTTTATTATGGAGGGAGTATGTTTTTAAAAATAAGTTTTCATATATGTTTGCTTATGTACAATTATAGTAAGGTGTGAGTAATCATGTACCTTCCCGTTTGCTGCAACTAAAATAAGACGGTTTGAGAGTCCGTTTTAGAGTAAAATGTTTGTAAAATGTTCAAGGGTCTGCTTTGTAATACTAAGCAATGTTTGTAAAATGCCTTTGCACACATTTAAGGGTCTGCTTTGTAATACTAAGCAATTTTATAGTAAAATGTTTGTAAAGGCATCTTTAAAGCGGATCTTCAAACCGTCCCCAGCCATTCGGATGCGGTTCGAATGTGTTTAGCCATCCAACGCGGGCCTGTATCGGCCCGCTAACCGGTCCGGACGCATTTTTTTTGCAAAGTCGAAACAAAATTGAGGAGGTTTTACGAGAGTCCGTGCAGCAGCTACGTAGGATTTCGACATTTACGGTACACCCAAAACGCCTTGTGAACCCCGTACGTCCATGCTCCCATCTTTCTCTGCATTCATTTTCTTTCTTGTATGCAAATCTAAATTATTGTTTATTATGGAGACATAATGAAATATAGTCAAATAGAAAAAAGACACTTATAACGGAGGTCCATCATTACATTACTCGCACGCAGTCGCCGAACATCGAATAAACTAAAAAAACAAATTTCACATGAAACCATTGATTGGCTTCGATTCTTGTCAAGCCAGAGAAAGACAAAGAATTAATTTACAAATGGGCATTCAAAAGGCTAGTAAAGTATTAAAAAAAAGCGGGTAAAGGGCGTTTTGGATCTCTCGGCCTTCATGGATGCGGATTTTCTCGAAAAAAAATCAAAAAATTTGGTTTCAGAAAAATCTGAAATGTTTTGTATAAGAAACAAGGATGTAGGTGTGTGTGTGTGAAATTTCAGGATGAAATACATTGAAACACGACATTTACAAAAAAGACAAATTCATGATCAGGAGTGAATAGTATCGTCATGTGTAAATAGCCCCAGAATTATTATTTTTTGCACAACTCTCATTTCAATGTATTTTGTTTTGAAAATTTACATACTTGTGCATTATGCCTTCATGTATATCTATATACTTTTCAGAAGTTTTTGAAAAGTAAAAATATGAATTTTCATGAATCTTGAATTTTGCATTTGAAGGCCTCCATGGAGCTCAGCCTCCAAAAGCAATTTATGTAGAGTATAAACCTTGTGAGGTTCATTGTTCATCTTGTATTCTCTTACATTTATCTTTTTCTAGTTGTTCTTGTATCATTCTAATAACATGTGTGCTTCTTGGTTAAAAAAACATCAAAATATTTACGCAAAAAAAATAATCAACATGTGGGCTTAAATTCAAGGCTCACAAATTCGACAACCCCCTAGAGGAAATAGACAATTGTAGAGTAGGTGTACCCATTGCCTACTATGCACTCTAGAATATAGATATTGTTGGCATTTTTTCCTTTTTAGGCAACTCACACCTCATTTTTGTGTGTAAACAATAGAAGATCATTTGAAAGATTTAGAAAAGTAAAAAAGATCGGACAAATGATATAAATACATAGTGAATTTGTGGAAGATCTTAATAATTTTTTTATAAGTGATATATACAACAAACGAAAAATATGGGGTGAAATAACAATTACCTATGCAGAATACAATGTACAACATCTTATACAATTCTTACAGGATTGGCTGAGGATGTGAGCAAAATATATAAAGTAGAAAAATGAGAGGCTCCTTAGATAGTAGAATGCGCTGATAAAGGGGAGGTCGAAGCGGGCTTGGCTGGACTTTTGAGAGAGGAAGGGATCAAATGGGCCCAACATGCTAAAGTGAAATATGTTTGAGTGGGTGATAATAATACAAAATTTTCCACTTGGCCGCCAACGAAAAAACCAAAATAATAATAATCAGCTTGAGTAGGATGAGAGAGCCAATGTTGGTCAGGGAAACCTTAAGTCGTGTATCTCTATTTTGTCAAAGAAGTTGTTTGGCTCTCCGGTGTGTAACTTTGTGTCGACGAAGGAAGACACCTCAAAGGATATACCACAACTATATTCGAAAGAAAATATTGTATTGACGACACCTTTCATGGAGGAGGTATATGGTGCCATCTTATAGATAAAAACAAATAATACACATGGTCCTATATAGGTACTCGGCGGAGTTTTAACCTTTCATGGAGAAGGCGGTATATGGTGATATCTTATAAATAAAAACAAATAATACACTATTGGAAATATGCCCTAGAGACAATAATAAAAGTGTTGTTATTATATTTCTTTGTTCATGATAATAGTCTTTTATTCATGCTATAACTGTATTATCCGGAAATCGTAATACATGTGTGAATACATAGACCACAATATGTCCCTAGTGAGCCTCTAGTTGACTAGCTCGTTGTGATCAACAGATAGTCATGGTTTCCTGGCTATGGACATTGGATGTCGTTGATAACGGGATCACATCATTAGGAGAATGATGTGATGGACAAGACCCAATCCTAAGCATAGCATAAAGATCGTGTAGTTCGTTTGCTAGAGCTTTGCCAATGTCAAGTATCTCTTCCTTTGACCATGAGAGCGTGTAACTCCTGGATACCGTAGGAGTGCTTTGGGTGTATCAAACGTCACAACGTAACTGGGTGACTATAAAGGTGCACTACAGGTATCTCCGAAAGTATCTATTATTTTATGCGGATCGAGACTGGGATTTGTCACTCCGTATGACGGAGAGGTATCTCTGGGCCCACTCGGTAATGCATCATCATAATGAGCTCAAGGTGACCAAGGTGTTGGCCACGGGATCATGCATTACGGTACGAGTAAAGTGACTTGCCGGTAACGAGACTGAACAAGGTATTGGGATACCGACGATCGAGTCTCGGGCAAGTAACGTACCGATTGACAAAGGGAATTGTATACAGGGTTTGATCGAATCCTCGACATCGTGGTTCAACCGATGAAATCATTGAGGAGCATGTGGGAGCCAACATGGGTATCCAGACCCCGCTGTTAGTTATTGCCCGAGAGTGGTCTCGGTCATGTCTGCATGTCTCCCGAGCCCGTAGGGTCTACACACTTAAGGTTCGGTGACGCTAGGGTTGTTAGGAAGACTAGTATGTGACTACCAAATGTTGTTCGGAGTCCCGGATGAGATCCGGGACGTCACGAGGAGTTCCGGAATGGTCCGGAGGTAAAGTTTTATATATGGGAAGTTGTTAAACGGGCACCGAAAAGTTTCGGGGTCATACCGGTATTGTACCGGGACCACCGGAAGGGTTCCGGGGGTCCACCGGGAGGGGCCACCCCTCCCGGGGGGGCACTTGGGCTGCATGGGGATAGCAGCCAGCCCCTAGAAGGCTTGGCGGGCCCCCCCTTTGGGCCCATGCGCCTAGGGTTGGGGGGGAAACCCTAAAGGGGGCGCAACCCCCTTGCTTGGGGGGCAAGCCCCCCACCCCTTGGCCGCCGCCCCCCCTAGGGTTTTCCCTAGAGGGCCGGCCCCCCCTTTCCCTTTCCCCTATATATAGAGGGGTGAGGGGAGGGCTGCAATACACCACAAGCCAAGGCGCAGCCCCTCCCCTCCCCAACACCTCTCCTCCTCCGTACGTGCTTGGCGAAGCCCTGTCGGAATACTACCGCATCAACTGCACCACGCCGTCGTGCTGCCGTTGGAGCTGCCTTCCTCAACCTCTCCTTCCTCCTTGCTGGATCAAGACGGAGGAGACGTCTCACGTCCCGTACGTGTGTTGAACGCGGAGGTGCTGTCCGTTCAGCACTAGGACATCGGTGATCCGAATCACGTTCGAGTACGACTCCATCATCACCATCCCCTTGGCAAGCTTCCGCTCGTGATCTACAAGTGGTATGTAGATGCAAACTCTCTCCCTTGACTCGTTGCTTAGATGAACTCATAGATGGATCTTGGTGAAACCGTAGGAAAAATTTTAATTTTCTGCAACGTTCCCTAACAGTGGCATCATGAGCTAGGTCTATGCGTAGTTTTCTTTGCACGAGTAGAACACAATTTTGTTGTGGGTGTGGATCTTGTCAACTTGCTTGCCCCTACTAGTCTTTTTCTTGCTTCGGCAGTATTGTGGGATGAAGCGGCCCGGACCAACCTTACACGTACGCTTACGTGAGACCGGTTCCACCGATTAACATGCACTAGTTGCATAAGGTGGCTGTCGGGTGTCTGTCTCTCCCACTTTAGTTGGAGCGGATTCGATGAAAAGGGCCCTTATGAAGGGTAATAGAAGTGGACAAAATCACGTTGTGGTTATTCGTAGGTAAGAAAACGTTCTTGCTAGAACCCAATTGCAGCCACGTAAAAGATGCAACAATAATTAGAGGACGTCTAACTTGTTTTTGCAGCGATTGATCATGTGATGTGATATGGCCAGAAGTTGTGATGAATGATGAATTGTGATGTATGAGATCATGTTCTTGTAATAGGATTCACGACTTGCATGTCGATGAGTATGACAACCGGCAGGAGCCATAGGAGTTGTCTTTATTTTTGTATGACCTGCGTGTCATTGAAGAACGCCATGTAACTCACTTTACTTTATTGCTAAACGCGTTAGTCATAGAAGTAGAAGTAGTCGTTGGCGTGACAACTTCATGAAGACACGATGATGGAGATCATGATGATGGAGATCATGGTGTCATGCCGGTGACAAGATGATCATGGAGCCCCGAAGATGGAGATCAAAGGAGCTATATGATATTGGCCATATCATGTCACTACTTTATATAATTGCATGTGATGTTTATTATGTTTTATGCATCTTGTTTACTTAGGACGACGGTAGTAAATAAGATGACCCCTTACAAAATTTCAAGAAGTGTTCTCCCCTAACTGTGCACCGTTGCTACAGTTCGTCGCTTCTAAGCACCACGTGATGATCGGGTGTGATGGATTCTTACGTTCACATACAACGGGTGTAAGACAGTTTTACACAGCGAAAACACTTAGGGTTAATTTGACGAGCCTAGCATGTGCAGACATGGCCTCGGAACACGGAGACCGAAAGGTCGAACACGAGTCGTATGGAAGATACGATCAATATGAAGATGTTCACCGACGATGACTAGTCCGTCTCACGTGATGATCGGACACGGGCTAGTCGACTCGGATCGTGTAACACTTAGATGACTAGAGGGATGTCTAATCTAAGTGGGAGTTCATAATTTGATTAGAACTTAATTATCATGAACTTAGTCTAAAACCTTTGCAAATATGTCTTGTAGATCAAATGGCCAACGCTCGTGTCAACATGAACTTCAACGCGTTCCTAGAGAAAACCAAGCTGAAGGATGATGGCAGCAACTATACGGACTGGGTCCGGAACCTGAGGATCATCCTCATAGCTGCCAGGAAACAATATGTCCTAGAAGGACCGCTAGGTGACGCTCCCGTCCCAGAGAACCAAGACATTATGAATGCTTGGCAGTCTCGTGCTGATGATTACTCCCTCGTTCAGTGCGGCATGCTTTACAGCTTAGAACCGGGGCTCCAAAAGCGTTTTGAGCATCACGGAGCATATGAGATGTTCGAAGAGCTGAAACTAGTTTTTCAAGCTCACGCCCGGGTCGAGAGATATGACATCTCCGACAAGTTCTATAGTTGTAAGATGGAGGAAAATAGTTCTGTCAGTGAGCACATACTCAAGATGTCTGGGTTGCACAACCGTATGACCCAGCTGAACATTAACCTCTCAGATGAGGCGGTCATTGACAGAATCCTCCAGTCGCTCCCACCAAGCTACAAGAGCTTTGTGATGAACTACAACATGCAGGGGATGGAAAAGACCATTCCTGAAGTGTTCTCGATGCTGAAGTCAGCAGAGGCTGAAATCAAGAAAGAACATCAAGTGTTGATGGTCAATAAGACCACTAAGTTCAAGAAGGGCAAGGGTAAGAAGAACTTCAAGAAGGACGGCAAGGAGGTTGCCGCGCCCGGTAAGCCAGTTGCCGGGAAGAAGTCAAAGAATTGACCCAAGCCTGAGACTGAGTGCTTTTATTGCAAGGGGAAGGGTCACTGGAAGCGGAACTGCCCCAAATACTTAGCGGATAAGAAGGCCGGCAACACCAAAGGTATATTTGATATACATGTAATTGATGTGTACCTTACCAGTACTCGTAGTAACTCCTGGGTATTTGATACCGGTGCCGTTGCTCATATTTGTAACTCACAGCAGGAGCTGCAGAATAAACGGAGACTGGCGAAGGACGAGGTGACGATGCGCGTCGGGAATGGTTCCAGAGTCGATGTGATCGCCGTCGGCACGCTGCCTCTACATTTACCTACGAGATTAGTTTTGAACCTTAATAATTGTTATTTAGTGCCAAGTTTGAGCATGAACATTGTATCTGGATCTCGTTTAATATGAGATGGCTACTCATTTAAGTCTGAGAATAATGGTTGTTCGATTTATATGAGAGATATGTTTTATGGTCATGCTCCGATGGTCAATGGTTTATTCTTAATGAATCTCGAGCGTAATATTACACATGTTCATAGTGTAGATGCCAAAAGATGTAAAGTTGATAACGATAGTCCCACATACTTGTGGCACTGCCGCCTTGGTCACATTGGTGTGAAGCGCATGAAGAAGCTCCATGCTGATGGACTTTTGGAGTCTCTTGATTATGAATCGTTTGACACATGCAAACCATGCCTCATGGGAAAAATGACCAAGACTCCGTTCTCCGGAACAAAGGAGCAAGCAACCAACTTGTTGGAAATCATACATACCGATGTGTGCGGTCCAATGAGCATTGAGGCTCGCGGAGGATATCGTTATGTTCTCACTCTCACTGATGACTTAAGTAGATATGGGTATGTCTACTTAATGAAACACAAGTCTGAGACCTTTGAAAAGTTCAAGGAATTTCAGAATGAGGTGGAGAATCAACGTGACCGAAAGATAAAGTTCCTACGATCAGATCATGGAGGAGAATATTGAAGTCATGAATTTGGCACACACTTAAGGAAATGTGGAATCGTTTCACAACTCACGCCGCCTGGAACACCTCAGCGAAACGGTGTGTCCGAACGTCGTAATCGCACTCTATTGGATATGGTGCGGTCTATGATGTCTCTTACCGATTTACCGCTATCATTTTGGGGATACGCTCTAGAGACAGCTACATTCACTTTAAATAGGGCACCGTCTAAATCTGTTGAGACAACACCGTATGAATTATGGTTTGGGAAGAAACCTAAGATGTCGTTTCTAAAAGTTTGGGGATGCGATGCTTATGTCAAGAAACTTCAACCTGAAAAGCTCGAACCCAAGTCGGAAAAATGCGTCTTCATAGGATACCCTAAGGAAACTGTAGGGTATACCTTCTACTTAAGATCCGAGGGCAAGATCTTTGTTGCCAAGAACGGATGCTTTCTGGAAAAAGAGTTTCTCTCGAAAGAAGTAAGTGGGAGGAAAGTAGAACTCGATGAAGTACTACCTCTCGAACGGGAAAGTGGTGCAGCTCAGGAAAATGTTCCTGTGATGCCCACACCAACCGAAGAGGAAAACAATGATGATGATCAAGGTACTTCGGATCAAGTTGCTGCTAAACTTCGTAGGTCCACAAGGACACGTTCCGCACCAGAGTGGTACGGCAACCCTGTCCTAGAAATCATGTTGTTAGACAACGGTGAACCTTCGAACTATGAAGAAGCGATGGCGGGCCCAGATTCCAACAAATGGCTTGAAGCCATGAAATCCGAGATAGAATCCATGTATGAAAACAAAGTTTGGACTTTGACTGACTTGCCCGATGATCGGTGAGCGATAGAAAACAAATGGATCTTTAAGAAGAAGACGGACGCGGATGGTAATGTCACCATCTATAAAGCTCGACTTGTAGCTAAGGGTTATCGACAAGTTCAAGGGATTGACTACGACGAGACATTCTCTCCCGTAGCGAAGCTTAAGTCCGTCCGAATCATGTTAGCAATTGTCGCATACTATGATTATGAGATATGGCACATCGACGTCAGTACGGCATTCCTTAACGGGCATCTTAAGGAAGAGCTGTATATGATGCAGCCGGAAGGTTTTGTCGATCCTAAGAACGCTAACAAAGTATGCAAGCTCCAGCGATCCATTTATGGGCTGGTGCAAGCATCTCGGAGTTGGAATATTCGCTTTGATGAGATGATCAAAGCGTTTGGGTTTATGCAGACTTATGGAGAAGCCTGCATTTACAAGAAAGTGAGTGGGAGCTCTGTAGCATTTCTCATATTATATGTGGATGACATACTCTTGATGGGAAATAATATAGAATTTCTAGACAGCATTAGGGCCTACTTGAACAAATGTTTTTCAATGAAGGACCTTGGAGAAGCTGCTTATATATTAGGCATCAAGATCTATAGAGATAGATCGAGATGCCTCATAGGTCTTTCACAAAGCACATACCTTGATAAGATTTTGAAAAAGTTCAAAATGGATGAGTCCAAG
The DNA here is from genome assembly GCF_002162155.2 of Triticum dicoccoides. Lineage (NCBI taxonomy): Eukaryota > Viridiplantae > Streptophyta > Magnoliopsida > Poales > Poaceae > Triticum > Triticum dicoccoides. Next base: position 471,642,938 of record NC_041391.1, on the reverse strand, counting down.
AAAGGGTTCTTGCCTATGTTACAAGGTGTGAGATTGAGCTCAGCTCAGTCACCGACCACAGCAAAAGATAAAGGAGAGATGAGAGTCATCCCCTATGCTTCAGCCATAGGATCTATTATGTATGCCATGCTGTGTACCAGACCTGATGTAAACCTTGCCGTAAGTTTGGTAGCAAGATACCAGAGTAATCCCGGCAAGGAACACTAGACAGCGGTCAAGAATATCCTGAAGTACCTGAAAAGGACAAAGGACATGTTTCTCGTTTATGGAGGTGACGAAGAGCTCGTCGTAAAGGGTTACGTCGACGCTAGCTTCGACACAGATCTGGATGACTCTAAGTCACAAACCGGATACGTGTATATGTTAAATGGTGGAGCAGTAAGCTGGTGCAGCTGCAAGCAGAGCGTCGTGGCGGGATCTACATGTGAAGCGGAGTACATGGCAGCCTCGGAGGCAGCGCATGAAGCTATTTGGGTGAAGGAGTTCATCACCGACCTAGGAGTCATACCCAATGCGTCGGGGCCAATCAAACTCTTCTGTGACAACACTGGAGCTATTGCCCTTGCTAAGGAGCCCAGGTTTCACAAGAAGACCAGGCACATCAAGCGTCGTTTCAACTCCATCCGTGAAAATGTTCAAGATGGAGACATAGAAATTTGCAAAGTACATATGGATCTGAATGTCGCAGATCCGTTGACTAAACCTCTCTCGCGAGCAAAACATGATCAACACCAGAACTCTATGGGTGTTCGATTCATCACAATGTAACTAGATTAGTGACTCTAGTGCAAGTGGGAGACTGTTAGAAATATGCCCTAGAGGCAATAATAAAAGTGTTATTATTATATTTCTTTGTTCATGATAATAGTCTTTTATTCATGCTATAACTGTATTATCCGGAAATCGTAATACACGTGTGAATACATAGACCACAATATGTCCCTAGTGAGCCTCTAGTTGACTAGCTTGTTGTGATCAACAGATAGTCATGGTTTCCTGGCTATGGACATTGGATGTCGTTGATAACGAGATCACATCATTAGGAGAATGATGTGATGGACAAGACCCAATCCTAAGCATAGCACAAAGATCGTGTAGTTCGTTTGCTAGAGCTTTGCCAATGTCAAGTATCTCTTCCTTTGACCATGAGAGCGTGTAACTCCTGGATACCGTAGGAGTGCTTTGGGTGTATCAAACGTCACAACGTAACTGGGTGACTATAAAGGTGCACTACAGCTATCTCCGAAAGTATCTATTGTTTTATGCGGATCGAGACTGGGATTTGTCACTCCGTATGACGGAGAGGTATCTCTGGGCCCACTCGGTAATGCATCATCATAATGAGCTCAAGGTGACCAAGGTGTTGGCCACGGGATCATGCATTACGGTACGAGTAAAGTGACTTGCCGGTAACGAGACTGAACAAGGTATTGGGATACCGACGATCGAGTCTCGGGCAAGTAACGTACCGATTGACAAAGGGAATTGTATACAGGGTTTGATCGAATCCTCGACATCGTGGTTCAACCGATGAAATCATTGAGGAGCATGTGGGAGCCAACATGGGTATCCAGACCCCGCTGTTAGTTATTGCCCGAGAGTGGTCTCGGTCATGTCTGCATGTCTCCCGAGCCCGTAGGGTCTACACACTTAAGGTTCGGTGACGCTAGGGTTGTTAGGAAGACTAGTATGTGACTACCGAATGTTGTTCGGAGTCCCGGATGAGATCCCGGACGTCACGAGGAGTTCCGGAATGGTCCGGAGGTAAAGTTTTATATATGGGAAGTTGTTAAACGGGCACCGGAAAGTTTCGGGGTCATACCGGTATTGTACCGGGACCACCGGAACGGTTCCGGGGGTCCACCGGGAGGGGCCACCCATCCCGGGGGGCCACTTGGGCTGCGTGGGGATAGCAGCCAGCCCCTAGAAGGCTTGGCGGCCCCCCCCTTTGGGCCCATGCGCCTAGGGTTGGGGGGGAAACCCTAAAGGGGGCGCAACCCCCTTGCTTGGGGGGCAAGCCCCCCACCCCTTGGCCGCCGCCCCCCCTAGGGTTTTCCCTAGAGGGCCGGCCCCCCTTTCCCTTTCCCCTATATATAGAGGGGTGAGGGGAGGGCTGCAATACACCACAAGCCAAGGCGCAGCCCCTCCCCTCCCCAACACCTCTCCTCCTCCGTACGTGCTTGGCGAAGCCCTGTCGGAATACTACCGCATCAACTGCACCACGCCGTCGTGCTGCCATTGGAGCTGCCTTCCTCAACCTCTCCTTCCTCCTTGCTGGATCAAGACGGAGGAGACGTCTCCCGTCCCGTACGTGTGTTGAACGTAGAGGTGCTGTCCGTTCAGCACTAGGACATCGGTGATCCGAATCACGTTCGAGTACGACTCCATCATCACCATCCCCTTGGCAAGCTTCCGCTCGTGATCTACAAGTGGTATGTAGATGCAAACTCTCTCCCTTGACTCGTTGCTTAGATGAACTCATAGATGGATCTTGGTGAAACCGTAGGAAAAATTTTAATTTTTTGCAACGTTCCCCAAC
>NC_041391.1:471637667-471640089 GCF_002162155.2 Triticum dicoccoides | reverse complement strand
GGGGGTGGGGTGGGGGGGGGGTGGGGGTGATTAAGGGAGATTTGATGCCAATATTTTGGTACTTATTCATTGGTGAACTCCGGTTGTTTAAGCTCAACTTCAGGACGATCACTCTACTTCCTTACAAAGAAGAGGTTGTGCATACAGAATAATTCCGTCATATGTGTTTACTCATTGTTATTTTCCAAAAAAAACTGGGTACAAATAGACTAATGTCCATCGCATATACCATAGTTCACCCTACTCAGTCTGCTTTCATGCCTAGACATCATATCCTACACGGGGTGGTTGTCCTGGATGCAGCGGTCCATGAGCTTCACTTGATGAAACTCGAGGGAGTTATCTTTAAAATGAATTTTGAAAAAGGCTACAATAAAATTAAGTGGCCTTTATTACAATAAGTTCAAAAATGAATGGTTTTGACCCTACTTGGTGACAACACGTTTGGTTCTTTGTTCAGACTGACACTATGGGGATGAGTGCATGATCATAGATACCATGAAAGGATTGGACATGAGCAAGGAAGTTAATATGAAACCTATCCTACGCCTTTGTGAGCAATTGTTCGGGCTTAAAATAAACTTTCAAAGAAGTCAAATATTCTACTTTTGACACGCTAAAGAGGAAGAAAGTCATTATAAACAAGTGTTCAGTTGTGAGATTAGTAATAAGTTTCCGTTTACCTATCCCGGGATACAAATTCACTATGGTAAACTTACAAATAAAGAGTGCAATGGTATAGAGCACATGTTTGCAAAGAAGCTCAGTTGTTGGAAAGGTGTAATGTATTTTAGTGGACGGTTGGTACTTGTTAATTCGGTGCTCATGAGTCTATATATGTTCATGCTTTCGTTCTTTGAAGCACCGAAAGGGTGTGGATAGGACTAGATCTTCACAGGCCCAAATTCTTTTGGTAGTCTGATGAACAACAAGAACAAATTGTGAAGAACAAAACCGTGAAAATATCAGAAGAAGAAAGGCATAACAGAACACATAATGTGTACCGTGCTACAGCAAAAGGTCAGGTCCATATCGGCAGAAAAAATAGTGTACTACAAGATTTAGCGCCGCTCTTCTCCAAATGTTAATCAAGTTATAGCGTGTTAATATCGTGCTATATATGAAAGCAACGTCATAAAAATGTCAACTATAACAAAAAATTAAGGCATTCCATAATTTGCAAGGAAACGGGACACTCCAAATTAAACAGAGAAGCATACAAGAGCTAGGTTTAGGGCAAGTACAGTCCTAATTTGTAAAGAAAGAGAACACTCTTAATTAAACAAAGAAATATCAGTGCCTAGCGTGGTTGACTTTGGCGCTGTCTTGCTGGAGTTGGAAGCATGGCCGACGCCGCTACTTGGAGGGGGGATGTAAAGAAGTTGTTGCCGCTCACGAATTGCCACCACCGCCTTCACTCATGAGTCACGAACGCCCCCATCGTCGCTGCCCTCGGAAACGAGTTGATGGGAAATTGGTGATGAGTTACGGCTAGGTCAAGCTGTATGCATTGCGTTTGCGTCTAAGAGAGAGTGGGTGTGAGTTGGGATGATGCGATGCGGCCATGCCTGATGGGTTGTTGTGCGGTACACGCTAAAACGCTACAACGTTATCTCAGTTAGCGTCAAAATAGCATGCTATAGAGTGAATAGCGCCATAGCGAGCAAATTAGCTAAAACGTAATGTGACCCTCCCAGATATCTATAGCGACGCTATAACATCGAAATAGCTTGCTATTTTTCTCATTTTGTAGATACATTGTCGATCTATGCCTACATGCCCTCAACAAAACAAGTATACCACTATGCATCCATTTCTATCAAATTCGAATGAAGAAAACTTCCCTTGTGGACAAAAAGCACTCATCATTAGTGTTGAGAATCATTGCATGGAAAACAAAAAAAATTCTGCGCACACACAATGATCTATCCATGGAGATGCATAGCAACGAGGGGGAGAGTGTGCTACATACCCTTGTAGACCATAAGCGGAAGCGTTTCACAACGCGGTTGATGTAGTTGAACTTCTTCGTGCTTCAATCGATCAAGTACCGAACATACGGCACCTCCGCGTTCTGCACACGTTCAGCTCAGTGACGTCCCTCGCCTTCTTGATCCAGCAAGATGTCGAGGTAGTAGATGAGTTCCGTCAGCACGACGGCGTTGTGACGGTGATGGTGAAGTGATCTTTGCAGGGCTTCGCGTAAGCACTACGAAAATATGACCGGGGGTGTAAATGGTGGAGGAGGGCACCGCACACGGCTAGGCAATAGTTTGTTGTGTGCTAGGCACCCCCTCCTCATATATATAGGTGGGAGGGAGGGAGGAGTAGGCATAGGAGGCGTCCAAGTAGGAGGAATCCTACTTGGAGTCCCTCCCAAGCCGCCCCCCCGCCATACATAACCGAGGGGGAAGGAAAGAGG
>NC_041391.1:471620295-471637368 GCF_002162155.2 Triticum dicoccoides | reverse complement strand
GGAAGTAGGAATCCTAATCCACACTTTCCTTGCCCTCCCCTCTTTCCTGCTCCTCATAGGGCTGGCCTCTATAGGGGCGCACCAGCCCCTTGTGGGCTGTGTGTCCCCTCACTTGGCCCATAAGGCCCATATCTTTGCCGAGGGGCCCGAAACTCCTTTCCGGTGAACCGATAAGTACCCGGTAACCTCCGAAACATTTCCAGTGTCCGAATACCATCGTCCTATATATCAATTGTTACCTCTGGACCGTTTTGAGACTCCTCGTCATGTCCATGATCTCATCCAGGACTCCGAACAACATTCGGTCACCAAATCATATAACTAATATAACATTATATCGTCAACGAACGTTAAGCGTGCAAACCCTATGAGTTCAAGAACTATGTAGATATGACCGAGACACCTCTCCGGTCAATAACCAATAGCGGAATCTAGATGACCATATTGGCTCCTACATATTCTAGAAGATCTTTATTGGTCGAACCATTATGATAGCATACATAATTCCCTTTGTCCATCGGTATGTTACTTGCCCGAGATTCGATCGTCAGTATCTCTATACCTAGTTCAATCTCGTTACCGGCAAGTCTCTTTACTCGTTTCGTAATACATCACCTTGTGACGAACTCCTTAGTCATTTGCTTGCAAGCTTATGATGTGTATTATCGAGAGGGCCCAGAGATACCTCTCCGATACTCGGAGTGACAAATCCTAATCTCGACCTATGCCAACTCAACAAACACCTTCGGAGATACCTATAGAGCATATTATGATCACACAGTTACGTTGTGACGTTTGATAGCACACAAGGCATTCCTCCGGTATCCGGGAGTTGCATAATCTCATAGTCGAAGGAATATGTATTTGACATGAAGAAAGCAATAGCAATAAAACTGAACATCATTATGCTAAGCTAACGGATGGGTCTTGTCCATCACATCATTCTCCTAATGATGTGATCCCGTTATCAAATGACAACTCATGTCCATGGTTAGGAAACCTAAACCATCTTTGAGCAACGAGCTAGTCTAGTAGAGGCTCACAAGGGAAACAATGTTTGTTTATATATTCACACATGTATTTAAGTTTTTGATCAATAAAATTCTAGCATGAATAACAAACCTTTATCACGAATAAGGAAATATAAAATAACAACTTTATTGTTGCTTCTAGGGCATATTTCCTTCAGTCTCCCACTTGCACTAGAGTCAATAATCTAGTTCACATCGTCATGTGATTAACACCCATAGTTCACATCGCCATGTGACCAATACCCAAAGAGTTTACTAGAGTCTATAATCTAGTTCACATCGCTATGTGATTAACACCCAAAGAGTACTAAGGTGTAATCATGTTTTGCTTGCGAGAGATGTTTAGTCAACGGGTCTGCCACATTCAGATCTATATGTATTTTGCAAATTTCTATGTCTACAATGCTCTGCATGGAGCTACTCTAGCTAATTGCTCACACTTTCAATATGTATCCAGATTGAGTCTCTAGTCATCTGGATCGGTGTAAAAGCTTGCATCAACGTAACTCTTTATGATGAACTCTTTATCACCTCCATAACCGAGAAATATTTCCTTAGCCCTCTAAGGATAATTTTGACCGCTGTCTACTGATCTACTCCTGGATCACTGCTGCACCTCCTTGCCAAACTCATGGCAAGGTACACAATATGTTTGGTACATAGCATGGCATACTTTATAGAACCTATGGTTGAGGCATAGGGAATGACTTTCATTCTCTCTCTATCTTCTGTCGTGGTCGGGCTTTGAGTCCTACTCAACTTCACACCTTACAATACAGGCTAGAACTCCTTCTTTGACTGATCCATTTTGAACTCCTTCCAAATCTTGTTAAGGTATGTACTCACTTACAATCTTATCAAGCGTCTTGATCTATCTCTATAGATCTTGATGCCCAATATGTAAGCAGCTTCACCGAGGTCTTTCATTAGAAAACTCTTATTCAAGTATCCTTTTATGCTATCCAAAAATTGTATATCATTTCCAATCAACAATATGTCATCCACATATAATATCAGAAGTCCTATAGAGCTCCCACTCACTTTCTTGTAAATACAGTCTGTTGGGTAACGTAGCATGCAATTTCAAAAAAACTCCTACGCTCATGCAAGATCTATCTAGGAGATGCATAGCAATGAAGAGGAGAAGAGTGTGTCCACGTACCCTCGTAGACCGAAAGCGGAAGCGTTAACTTAACACGGTTGATGTAGTCGAACGTCTTCTTGAATCAACCGATCATGTACCGAACGTACGGTACCTCCGAGTTCGGCACACGTTCAGCACGATGACGTCCCTCAAACTCTTGATCTAACAGTGTCGATGGAGTCAATGAGTTCCGTCAGCACGACGGCATGATGACGGTGTTGGTGATGTGATCCGCGCAGGGCTTCGCCTAAGCACTACGATGATACTATCGGAGGAGCAAACGGTGGAGGGGGGCACCGCACACGGCTAAGAGAAATAGTTGTTGTTCCTTTGGGGTGCCCTAGTCCCCGTATATAAAGGAGGAGGGGGAGGAGGCCGACCACCAGGGGCGCTCCATGGAGGGGGGAGTCCTACTAGGACTCCACTCCTAGTAGGATTCGCCCCCCTACTTTTCCTTCTTACGAAGAGGGGGGAAGGGGAAAGAGGTGGAGAGGGAGAAGGAAAGGGGGGCCACGTCCCCACTATCGGTGTCAAAACCGGCAGATCTCGGGTAGGGGGTCCCGAACTGTGCGTCTAAGGCTAATGGTAACAGGAGGCGGGGGACACAGTGTTTACCCAGGTTCGGGCCCTCTCTATGGAGGTAATACCCTACTTCCTGCTTGATTGATCTTGATGATATGAGTTTTACAAGAGTTGATCTACCACGAGATCGTAGAGGCTAACCCTAGAAGCTAGCCTATGATTCTGATTGTGTATATCTATCGACTAGCCTGGCCCTGGTTTATATAATGCACCAGAGGCCTAGGATAACAAGAGTCCTAGCCGAATACGCCGGTGGGGGAGGAGTCCTTGTCTTGATCACCAAGTCTTGTGGAATCTTCCTTGTATGCGGCAGCCGTCCGAACTGGCCCATGAGTATATGGCCATGGGGGTCCTCGTCCCAATCCAACTGATCGGGAGATGACGTGGTGAGTACCCCTTGGTCCAGAACACCGTCAGTAGCCCCCTGAACCGGTCTTCAAGTTGGGGACGCTCCTCGATTCTTCCGAACTATTCTTCATCTTCGATCATCGGTCTTGAAAACTGGTTCAACAAATCTTCTCATCTTCGATCGTGAGGACCGCCGAAGTGCATCCGAAGAGTTTACACGTCGGGTATCCGAGGAGCCCCTTTAAGTTTCCGGCCTTTATCAATGCCTTGTTATTTTTATGCCACACCTCGGGTTTGAGTTGTTCCCGGGCGGCAGTGTTCTCTTGCGTCCGAGCTCCAATGTTGGGCTATATTAGAGGTATCTTTTGCAGCCGAGCACCAACGCTGGGCTATATCCGAGGTGTCATAGATCACCTTGGTTCTAAAAAGTTGAAGGAGTTTAGCCGTGCTTAATGCCGGAAATGCCCTCTATGGAGCTAGCCATTGGAGCCCGAGCTTTATGCCGGACTGCTTCCAAGGTGGTGCACCACCTCAACTGCAGGCTAATTTTTTGTGAATATTTTTAACTCGTGCAATTTATTCTCTACCAAGGTATATAGCCAGCATATGTATATCCAGTAGCCCTCAAGGTGTGTATCATTCTAAAACCCGAGATGCACCTGAAGGAAAACATGAAACTGCTGTTCCTAGTAGCCCCTGAGACTCAGGTCGATGCGCGAAATCGACCTGAGGATCAACTCCTAGCTCGACAACATACATAGGAATAAAAACACAGTGTAATATATTAGAGATAACAGTGATCAACGAACGGGCCCTTGAGAGAGGGTCTTGAGAAGTTGCCACAATATATTAGCTTGACGTCAGATAGGTCCATATGGTACCTATTGTTGTCCGAAGACGCGTTTGCCCATAGTTCGGTCATGCCGAATACTGAGCACTTTGAATTCTCTGCATTGAATAAGCAATGCAGTAGCCCCCGAGACATTGGTCGGGTGGCAACACCAGATCAGGGGATCGATGTGCCCATTTAATATTATAAATAATAAGCACAAAGCCCAGTAGCCCCCGAGCCTTAATGTGGACACGGGTGGCAAAATTAAGGATCGATCTCCGAAGTAAAATCACAAATTATGTGTAATGATTCTATGTATCCAGGTACTCGACATCATTAATGCTCGGATCCGCATTGTACAAAACTTTGTTGACCACCATCAGCTTCAACCTCTTCGGCCAGCAGCCGAGTGAAGGAAATATGCCCTAGAGGCAATAATAAAGTTACTATTTATTTCCTTATATCATGATAAATGTTTATTATTCATGCTAGAATTGTATTAACCGGAAACATAATACATGTGTGAATACATAGACAAACATAGTGTCACTAGTATGCCTCTACTTGACTAGCTCGTTTATCAAAGATGGTTATGTTTCCTAGCCATGGACAAAAGAGTTGTCATTTGATTAACGGGATCACATCATTAGGAGAATGATGTGATTGACATGACCCATTCTGTTAGCTTAGCACTTGATCGTTTAGTATGTTGCTATTGCTTTCTTCATGACTTATACATGTTCCTGTAACTACGAGATTATGCAACTCCCGTTTACCGGAGGAACACTTTCGGTGCTACCAAACGTCACAACGTAACTGGGTGATTATAAAGGAGTACTACAGGTGTCTCCAAAGGTACATGTTGGGTTGGCGTATTTCGAGATTAGGTTTTGTCACTGCGATTGTCGGAGAGGTATCTCTGGGCCCTCTCGGTAATGCACATCACTATAAGCCTTGCAAGCAATTTAGCTAATGAGTTAGTTACGGAATGATGCATTACGTAACGAGTAAAGAGACTTGCCGGTAATGAGATTGAACTAGGTATTGGATACCGACGATCGAATCTCGGGCAAGTAACATACCGATGACAAAGGGAACAACGTATGTTGTTATGCGGTTTGACCGATAAAGATCTTCGTAGAATATGTAGGAGCCAATATGGGCATCCAGGTTCTGCTATTGGTTATTGACCGAGAATAGTTCTAGGTCATGTCTACATAGTTCTCGAACCCGTAGGGTACGCACACTTACGGTTTCGATGACAGTTATATTATGAGTTTATAAGTTTTGATGTACCGAAGGAGTTCGGAGTCCCGGATGAGATCGGGGACATGACGAGGAGTCTCGAAATGGTCGAGACGTAAGGATCGATATATTGGACGACTATATTCGGAGTTCGGAAAGGTTCCTAATGATTCAGGTATTTTTTGGAGTACCGGGGAGTTACGGGAATACGGGGAAGAGTATTGGGCCATAATGGGCCTTAGTGGGAAGGAGCCAGGAGGTGGCGCGTGCCCCTCCCAAGCCCAGTCCGAATTGGACAAAGGGTTTGGGGCGCGCCCCCCCTCTCCCTTCCTTCTCCGCTTCCCTCCTTTCCCCCCTTCTCCTAGTTGGACTAGGAAAGAAGGAGTCCTACTCCCGGTGGGAGTAGGACTCCCCTTGGCGCACCCTCCTCCTCCCTTGCTCCTTTATATACGGGGTCAGGGGGGCACCCCATGACACACAAGTTGATCTACGGATCGTTCCTTAGCCGTGTGCGGTGCCCCCCTCCACCATATTCCACCTCGGTCATATCGTCGCGGAGTTTAGGCGAAGCCCTGCGCCGGTAGAACATCATCATCGTCACCACGCCGTCATGCTGACGGAACTCATCCCTGACGCTTTGCTGGATCGGAGCCCGGAGATCGTCATCGAGCTGAACGTGTGCTGAACTCGGAGGTGCCGTATGTTCGGTACTTGGATCGGTCGGATCGTGAAGACGTACGACTACATCAACCGCGTTGTCATAACGCTTCCGCTTACGGTCTACGAGGGTACGTGAACAATACTCTCCTCTCTCGTTGCTATGCCATCACCATGATCTTGCGTGTGCGTAGGAATTCTTTTGAAATTACTACGTTCCCCAACAGTGGTATCAGAGCCAGGTTTTATGCGTAGATGTCATATGCACGAGTAGAACACAAGTGAGTTGTGGGCGATACAAGTCATACTGCTTACCAGCATGTCATACTTTGGTTCGGCGGTATTGCGAGATGAAGCGGCCCGGACCGACATTACGCGTACGCTTACGCGAGACTGGTTTCACTGTTACGAGCACTCATGCTTAAAGGTGGCCGGCGGGTGTCTGTCTCTCTCACTTTAACTGAATCGAGTGTGGCTATGCCCGGTCCTTGCGAAGGTTAAAACAACACTAACTTGACGAACTATCGTTGTGGTTTTTGATGCGTAGGTAAGAACGGTTCTTGCTAAGCCCGTAGCAGCCACGTAAAATTTGCAACAACAAAGTAGAGGACGTCTAACTTGTTTTTGCAGGGCATGTTGTGATGTGATATGGTCAAGACGTGATGCTTTATTTTATTGTATGAGATGATCATGTTTTGTAACCGAGTTATCGGCAACTGGCAGGAGCCATATGGTTGTTGCTTTATTTTATGAAATGCAAACGCCTTGTAATTGCTTTACTTTATCACTAAGCGGTAGCGATAGTCGTAGAAGCAATAGATGGCATAACGACAACGATGCTACGATGGAGATCAAGGTGTCACGCCGGTGACGATGGTGATCACGGCGGTGCTTCGGAGATGGAGATCACAAGAACAAGATGATGATGGCCATATCATATCACTTATATTGATTGCATGTGATGTTTATCCTTTATGCATCTTATCTTGCTTTGATTGACGGTAGCATTTTAAGATGATCTCTCACTAAAAATTATCAAGAAGTGTTCTCCCTGAGTATGCACCGTTGCGAAAGTTCTTTTTGCTGAGACACCACGTGATGATCGGATGTGATAGGCTCTACGTTCAAATACAATGGGTGCAAAACAGTTGCACACGCGGAATACTCAGGTTAAACTTGACGAGCCTAGCATATAACAGATATGGCCTCGGAACACGGAGACCGAAAGGTCGAGCGTGAATCATATAGTAGATATGATCAATATATTGATGTTCACCGTTGAAACTACTCCATCTCACGTGATGATCGGACATGGTGTAGTTGATATGGATCACGTAATCACTTAGAGGATTAGTGGGATGTCTATCTAAGTGGGAGTTCTTAAGTAATATGATTAATTGAACTTTAATTTATCATGAACTTAGTCCTGGTAGTGTTTTGCAAATTATGTTGTAGATCAATAGCTTGCATTGTTGCTTTCATATGTTTATTTTGATATGTTCCTAGAGAAAATTGTATTGAAAGATGTTAGTAGCAATGATGCGGATTGGATCCTTGATCTGAGGTTTGTCCTCATTGCTACACAGAACAATTATGTCCTTAATGCATCGCTAGGTGACAGACCGATTGCAGGAGCAGATGCAGATGTTATGAACGTTTGGCTAGCTCAATATGATGACTACTTGATAGTTTTGTGCACCATGCTTTATGACTTAGAATCGGGACTTCAAAGACGTTTTGAACGTCATGGACCATATGAGATGTTCCAGGAGTTGAAGTTAATATTTTAAGAAAATACCCGAGTTGAGAGATACGAAGTCTCCAACAAGTTCTATAGCTAAAAGATGGAGGAGAATCGCTCAACTAGTGAGCATGTGCTCAGATTGTCTGGGTACTACAATCACTTGAATCAAGTGGAAGTTAATCTTCCAGATAAGATAGTGACTGACAGAATTCTCTAGTCACCATCACCAAGTTAGTAAAACTTCGTGATGAACTATAATATGCAAGGGAGAACGGAAACGATTCCCAAGCTCTTCGTGATGCTGAAATCGACGAAGGTAGAAATCAAGAAAAACATCAAGTGTTGATGGTTGACAAGACCACTAGTTTCAAGAAAAGGGCAAAGGGAAGAAAGGGAACTTCAAGAAGAACGGCAAGCAAGTTGCTGCTCAAGTGAAGAAGCCCAAATCTGGTCCTAAGCCTGAGACTAAGTGCTTCTACTGCAAAGGGACTGGTCACTGGAAGCGGAACTACCCCAAGTGATTGGCGGATAAGAAGGATGGAAAAGTGAACATAAGTATATTTGATATTGATGTGTACTTTACTAGTCTTTATAGCAACCCCTGAGTATTTGATACTTGTTCGGTTACTAAGATTAGTAACTCAAAACAGGAGTTACAGAATAAACAGAGACTAGTTGAGGGGAAATGACGATGAGTGTTGGAAATAGTTCCAAGATTGATATGATCATCATCACACACTCCCTATACTTTCGGGATTAGTGTTAAACCTAAATAAATGTTATTTAGCGTTTGCATTGAGCATGAATATGATTTGATCATGTTTATTGCGATACAGTTATTCATTTGAAGTTAAAGAATAATTGTTATTCTGTTTACATGAATAAGACCTTCAATGGTTATACACCCAATGAAAATAATTTGTTGGATCTCGATCATAGTGATACACATATTCATAATATTGATGCCAAAAGATGCAAAGTTAATACTGATAGTGCAACCTATTTGTGGCACTGCCGTTTGGGTCATATCGGTGTAAAGCGCATGAAGAAACTCCATAAAGATGGATTTTCGGAATCACTTGGTTATGAATCATTTGATGCTTGCAAATCGTGCCTTTTGGGCAAGATGACTAAAACTCCATTCTCTGAAACAATGGAACAAGCTACTGACTTATTGGAAATAATACATACCGATGTATGCAACCCAATGAGTGTTGATGCTCGTGGCAAGTATCGTTATTTTCTGACCTTCACAAGATGATTTGAGCAGATATGGGTATATCTACTTGATGAAACATAAGTCTAAAATAGTTGAAAGGTTCAAAGAATTTCAGAGTGAAGTGGAAAAATCATCATAACAAGAAAATAAAGTTTCTGCAATCTGATCGCGGAGACGAATATTTGAGTTACGAGTTTGGTCTTCAATTAAAACAATGTGGAATAGTTTCACAGCTCACGCCACCTGGAACACCACAATGTAATGGTGTGTCCGAATATTGTAATCATACTTTAACTAGATATGGTGCGATCTATGATGTCTCTTATCGGTTTACCACTATCGTTTTGGGGTTATGCATTAGAGACAACTGCATTCACGTTTAATAGGGCACCATCTAAATCCGTTGAGACGACACCGTATGAACTATGGTTTAATAGTAAACCTAAGCTGTCGTTTCTTAAAGTTTGGAGTTGTGAAGCTTATGTGAAAAAGTTTTCACCTGATAAGCTCGAACCCAAATCGGAGAAGTGCGTCTTCATAGAATACCCAAAGGTAACTATTGGGTACACCTTCTATCACAGATCCGAAGGCAAGTTATTCGTTGCTAAGATGGATCCTTTCTAGAGAAGAAATTTCTCTCGAAAGAAGTGAGTGGGAGGAAAGTAGAACTTGATGAGGTAACTATATCTACTCCCTTGTTGGAAAGTAGTTTATCACAGAAATCAGTTCCAGTGATTCCTACACCAATTAGTGAGGAAGTTAATGATGATGATCATGAAACTTCAGAACAAGTTACTACCAAACCTCGTAGGTCTTCCAGAGTAAGATCCGCACCAGAGTGGTGCAGTAATCATGTTCTAGAAGTCATGTTACTAGACCATGATGAACCTGCGAACTATGAGGAAGCGATGATGAGCCCAGATTCCACGAAATGGCTTGAGGCCATAAAATCTGAGATATGATCCATGTATGAGAACAAAGTATGGACTTTGATTGACTTGCTCGATGATCAGCAAGCCATGTTAAATAAATGGATCTTCAAGAGGAAGACGGACACTGATAGTAGTGTTACTATCTACTAAGCTCGACTTGTTGTGAAAGGTTTTCAACAAGTTCAAGGTGTTGAATACGATGAGATTTTCTCACTCGTATCGAAGCTTAAGTCTTTCTGAATCATGTTAGCAATTGCCACATTTTATGAAATCTGGCAAATGGATATCAAAACTGCATTCCTTAATGGATTTATTAAAGAAGAGTTGTATATGATGCAACCAGAAAGTTTTTGTCAATCCTAAAGATGCTAACAAAGTGTGCAAGCTCCAGCAATCCATCAATGGACTGGTGCAAGCATCTCGGAGTTGGAATATTCGCTTTGATGTGTTGATAAAAGCATATGGTTTTATACGGACTTTTGGAAAGACCTGTATTTACAAGAAAGTGAGTGGGAGCTCTGTAGCATTTCTAATATTATATGTGGATGACATATTGTTGACTGGAAATGATATAGAAATTCTGGATAGCATGAAAGGATACTTGAATAAGAGTTTTTCAAAGAAAGACCTCGGCAAAGCTACTTACATATTGAGCATCAAGATCTATAGAGATAGATCAAAACGCTTGATAAGATTTTTTCAATGAGTACATACCTTGACAAGATTTTGAAGTAGTTCAAAATGGAACAGTCAAAGAAGGAGTTCTTGCCTGTGATGCAAAGGTGTGAAGTTGAGTAAGACTCAAGACTCGACCATGGTAGAAAATAGAAAGAGAATGAAAAGTCGTTCCCTATGCCTCAGTCATAGGGTCTATAAAGTATGCTATGCTGTGAACCAGACCTATTGTATACCTTGCTCTGTGTTTGACAAAGGAATACAATTTTGATCTAAGAGTAGATCACTGAACAGCGGTCAAGAATATCCTTAGTGAGGACTAAGGAGATGTTTCTCGATTATGGAGGTGATAAAAGAGCCCGTCGTAAAAAGTTACAACGATGCAAGCTTTTACACCAATCTAGATGACTCTAAGTCTCAATCTGGATACATATTGAAAGTGGGAGCAATTAGCTAGAGTAGCTCCATGCAGAGCATTGTGGACATAGAATATTTGCAAAATACATATGGCTCTGAATATGACAGACCCGTTGACTAAACTTCTCTCACAAGCAAAACATGATCATACCTTAGTACTCTTTGGGTGTTAATCACATAGCGATGTGAACAAACCCTTTGGGTGTTGATCACATGATGATGTGAACTATGGGTATTAATTACATACAGATGTGAATATTGGTGTTAAATCACATGGTGATGTGAACTAGATTATTGACTCTAGTGCAAGTGGGAGACTGAAGGAAATATGCCCTAGAGGAAATAATAAAGTTACTATTTATTTCCTTATATCATGATGAATGTTTATTATTCATGCTAGAATTGTATTAACCGGAAACATAATACATGTGTGAATACATAGACAAACATAGTGTCACTAGTATGCCTGTACTTGACTAGCTCGTTTATCAAAGATGGTTATGTTTCCTAGCCATGGACAAAAGAGTTGTCATTTGATTAACGGGTTCACATCATTAGGAGAATGATGTGATTGACATGACCCATTCTGTTAGCTTAGCACTTGATCGTTTAGTATGTTGCTATTGCTTTCTTCATGACTTATACATGTTCTTGTAACTATGAGATTATGCAACTCCCGTTTACCAGAGGAACACTTTGGGTGCTACCAAACGTCACAACGTAACTGGGTGATTATAAAGGAGTACTACAGGTGTCTCCAAAGGTACATGTTGGGTTGGCATATTTCGAGATTAGGTTTTGTCACTGCGATTGTCGGAGAGGTATCTCTGGGCCCTCTCGGTAATGCACATCACTATAAGCCTTGCAAGCAATTTAGCTAATGAGTTAGTTACGGAATGATGCATTACGTAACGAGTAAAGAGACTTGCCGGTAACGAGATTGAACTAGGTATTGGATACCGACGATCGAATCTCGGGCAAGTAACATACCGATGACAAAGGGAACAACGTATGTTGTTATGCGGTTTGACCGATAAAGATCTTCGTAGAATATGTAGGAGCCAATATGGGCATCTAGGTTTCGCTATTGGTTATTGACTAGTTCTAGGTCATGTCTACATAGTTCTCGAACCCGTAGGGTACGCACGCTTACGGTTTCGATGACAGTTATATTATGAGTTTATAAGTTTTGATGTACCGAAGGAGTTCGGAGTCCCGGATGAGATCGGGGACATGACGAGGAGTCTCGAAATGGTCAAGACGTAAAGATCGATATATTGGACGACTATATTCGGAGTTCGAAAAGGTTCCGAGTGATTCGGGTATTTTCGGAGTACCGGGGAGTTACGGGAATACGGGGAAGAGTATTGGGCCATAATGGGCCTTAGTGGGAAGGAGCCAAGAGGTGGCGCGCGCCCCTCCCAAGCTCAGTCCGAATTGGACAAAGGGTTTGGGGCGCGGCCCCCCTCTCCCTTCCTTCTCCACTTCCCTCCTTTCCCCCCTTCTCCTAGTTGGACTAGGAAAGAAGGAGTCCTACTCCCGGTGGGAGTAGGACTCCCCTTGGCGCACCCTCCTCCTCCCTTGCTCCTTTATATACGGGGGCAGGGGGACACCCCATGACACACAAGTTGATCTACGGATCGTTCCTTAGCCGTGTGCGGTGCCCCCCTCCGCCATATTCCACCTCGGTCATATCGTTGCGGAGTTTAGGCGAAGCCCTGCGCCGGTAGAACATCATCATCGTCACCACGCCGTCGTGCTGATGGAACTCATCCCCGACGCTTTGCTGGATCGGATCCCGGAGATCGTCATCGAGCTGAATGTGTGCTGAACTCGGAGGTGCCGTACGTTCGGTACTTGGATTGGTCGGATCGTGAAGACGTACGACTACATCAACCGCGTTGTCATAACGCTTCTGCTTACGGTCTATGAGGTTATGTGGACAATACTCTCCTCTCTCGTTGCTATGCCATCACCATGATTTTGCGTGTGCGTAGGAATTTTTTTGAAATTACTACGTTCCCCAACACCGAGGAGTGTTTGTCCTACTTTACAAAGCCTTTATGAGGGCAAAGATTTACGACAAACAAGGCAATCCGGCCATACGGTTTTATAAACAAAGCTACATGGAGAGATATGTTATATTACTTTTTAACGTAAGAAACATCTTCCAAAGAAAATAGTCCCGCTATCGGTTCCTTTCTTTGGGTTGTCATGCTAAGCATGATCATGAAACCTCAGCTCCGATCAATATGAGAGCAAAATATTGAGGATTTAGTTCGAGGAAAGTTCCCTAACTCTATGGTATTAATGAACCAAAATTTTCATTTCCGTCATTGCCAACCAATGTGATTCTTTAAGATTGCTAGCTTTCGGCTTCACCCAGTCTGAGGTACTAACTCGGATGACTCGGTAGTGATAATCACAGAGGTTCTCCTTTTACCGCCTAGCCGAACAATCGGGAACGTAGGGGTAAGCACAGGAGCCAGGCAACCCAGCTTGGCCAAAATCTTAAGTCAAATTGATGCATATTTATGGCTTTATAATGATAAATACGGAAGGCGTCCCTTGTATATTAAATACAAATGCCGATGATATGTTTAATTTGACTCCGTTGCGACCGTTTATCAGTTGAAAGTGGCCCATCGTCGGCTTCTACCCCTTTGTAGATACTACGCAGGGTGTTTCCGCAATAACAAGACAATCCTTAGCCGACGTCTCGGTGCCCAAAGGTGGTTATGTTAGCGGAAACGAGGCAAACAGATATCCGGACTCTATAACTTTCACTTAGTCATAGGAGTTTTAAACTGGGGAGGCTAGCTACGAGCCCCCGGTTAGT
This sequence comes from Triticum dicoccoides, assembly GCF_002162155.2. Taxonomy (NCBI): domain Eukaryota; kingdom Viridiplantae; phylum Streptophyta; class Magnoliopsida; order Poales; family Poaceae; genus Triticum; species Triticum dicoccoides. The sequence continues at coordinate 471,623,703 of NC_041391.1, read as the reverse complement.
GTTCGGCGACAGCCAAGGTCAAGCCGTAAACACTTCGGCCAATGTTATGAATGGCCCGTCATTTAACATAATCATTGGATCGCTGACCAGTTTACGCTTATTGTGATAGTCAGCTTTCGGCTTTCTCTACTGAGGTGCTTAACCATGCGAGCTGGAAGAACAATCACATTGGTTCTCCCTTTTCACACCTAGCCGAACAAAGCAGAACATAGGAGGCAAGCGCAGGAGCCGGGCAACCCAACTATTGACCGAAGACACAATTTGAAACCGATGCATATATAATAATATCCGAGAATGTTTTTTGCCGAATCTCTAAAGGTGTAAGGCGTTGCACATTTACTATAAAACAACTCATGTAAATTTTAGGAGCCCCCAAGTGACTTGGGGAAAAGAATTTTATGTGATAATGATTGTGTGTACCGAAGTATTTATATTATATCTGTGTTCACCCAAACTTTAAATGCGTCTTAACCAAACATCGGCTTCTCCCTCTTCGGTCAAGGAGCGAAAATTCCTATGTACTCCACCTGTCGAGAATATCGATGGTGTTTCCGATAACCAGGCAATCAGGCCATAAGGCTGTAACAGACAAAGCGCGCTCAGGGAACTTATGTTATATTACTGACGAAGTGTAAGAAGCATCTTCGAAGAAAATAGTACCTCCACCGATACCTTTCTTTGGTTGCTCATTGTTATGGTGAGACTTGTGCAATAGATTTTTTGTACTCATGAGTTCCGTTGTGTGCCGACCATGATTGAAAACAATAAGAGCGCTAGCTTTTGGCTTCACCCAGTCTGAGGTCCGAGCTCGGATGACCCGGTCGTGACAATCACAGAGGTTCTCCCTTTACTCCCTAGCCGAACAATCGGGAACGTAGGGGTAAGCTCAGGAGCCAGACAACCCAGCTTGCAGAACACTTAGGTCAATATGGTGCATATTGTGGCGTAATACACGAACAAGGAACGAAGCCGTACAAGTATAATCATATGCAAGAGGAAAGGCTTCATAAAGGAAGCCCCCCAGTAAACGGGGTATTTGAATTTGTGTGTCACAAACAAAGTTTTGACAAGGAATTTTGTCACAAACAACTTTTTGCCAAAAAGGTATAATGCTTGGTCGAACCGAACAAATTCAAAACAGAAATTCTTTGAGCATGAAAGCAACTTAGCTGGTTAATGTGCTCGGTGTTGATGACGCGATTCGGGCTTGTGGTGGGACGAAGACTCCCATTGATATGTGACAGATCCGACAAGGTTCGCAGTCCTTGGCATGACCGAGGTCCCAGCCCCCAAGCCTGAGGTGTCCGAACAAGGAGTTCGGCACTCCGGAGTAGTGACCGCGCAGTCAAGATCGACTACCTGCACACATAAAACAGTGCGGTCCAGGGAATAATAATATATATATGTATATATAATCCTTGCATAATTGCTTTATGCAAAAATAATTTATTTAAAGAGATGTGGCCTGGTGCCGAAGCCAATGTCGACGCAGGGCGTCGGCGTGACGCAGTGAAGGCGTGATGAAGCCTGAATTTGCAGGGTGGTCCGGGCCCCCGATGCGGCATTCGCCGAACTACAGACGGGAAACGGACCGAACCATCGTGCAACCATCGTTAATGAGGCCATCCTTTGACAGACCTGTGTATAGATGATGAAACAAACCAGAGTAATAATTTTTCAAAAAAATAAACCCAAGCAAAAAAATACTAGGATTAATAGCACCTGGTTTATCTGTTGTAGCAATCTGAAAAAAGGTTACTCCCGAAATTGGGACTTGATCCGCACACCCATTGCCTGGTGAGCGATGGAGCGGCGGCATGGCGATGCAGGCAAAGGTTGGCTTGATGAAGTGACCGTGCGGCGATGCCGGTGTGCCCGCTCCGTGTAATCCGTAGGGCGGCGATGTTGGTGACGATTTATCTTTCGCGATGCCGAACTCTTGTTCGGCTTGCCGAGATGATGATCCGAAAAAGTTGAGCTCAGCTCAACAAAGTGATGATGTGTCTAGCGCAGGTCGGCAACCATAGAGCAACGTTGTCGGGCTGGTTTGACACCAGCGCGATGGTGAAGATCATATTGAAAAAGACTTTAAAATTAGCGGGATGTGTTTGGGAACAAAACACAATACCCCATACAAAACTTCCTTCAAAAAGGATGTCTGAAATCCCGTTCATAAAAAAGATGAATTCGGGTCGGATTCGTTCTCGCGTAGAAAACAGATCCGAAAAGTGATGCACTAATCGGAAGGTTCCCGGAGTTTGGACGGTCGGATCGAGCTGAAACTTTGAGAGGTGGTAGATATGGGAATTCCACAGTAGATGAACGGTTGGATCTTCCAAAGGACCTCCGAGCTGGGCTCTGTAGACCACGACCTAAACTCGTCCAGATTCCCATCCAGATTTGACAGGGCTCCGGTATATCGGAGATTGCCAGAGATTCCTCCATCAGAACTCGACGAAATTTTCTAGGGTTGTTGTAGACTCAATTACGCACAATCCCACAGAAGCAATCGTTAAAATGACACTCGAGGAGGCGGCGGCGGCGGATACAAGTTCGCTTTCTAGAAAAACAGCATGGTCGCCCGAGGGCAATGTTGACGTTGAGCCCCCGGACTCCGAGGATAATTCCTCCATGATCATGATAGGTATCAGAATTGATGTTGATGAAGGACCTCATCCGAATATAACGATCGGAGGTAGGGCGCTGTCCTTGGTTAAGCCAAGGTGACCAGTCGAGCCGGTGATGAATAAGTCGATGTCGCAGTTGATCTGCAGTTGAGCCATTGATCCTTTTGCCGATCACACAGCAAAACTCTCAATGAAAGCACCAATATCAGTGTCAAAACCAGCGGATCTCGGGTAGGGGGTCCCGAACTATGCGTCTAAGGCTAATGGTAACAGGAGGCGGGGGACACAATGTTTACCCAGGTTCGGGCCCTCTCTATGGAGGTAATACCCTACTTCCTGCTTGATTGATCTTGATGATATGAGTTTTACAAGAGTTGATCTACCACGAGATCGTAGAGGCTAACCCTAGAAGCTAGCCTATGATTCTGATTGTGTATATCTATCGACTAGCCTGACCCTGGTTTATATAATGCACCAGAGGCCTAGGATAACAAGAGTCCTAGCCGAATACGCCGGTGGGGGAGGAGTCCTTGTCTTGATCACCAAGTCTTGTGGAATCTTCCTTGTATGCGGTAGCTGTCCGAACTGGCCCATGAGTATATGGCCATGGGGGTCCTTGGCCCAATCCAACTGATCGGGAGATGACGTGGTGAGTACCCCCTGGTCCAGGACACCGTCACCCACCCCTTGTCCAATTCGGATTGGCTTGAGGGGGTGCACGCCACCTCCTGTGGCCTGCCCTCTCCTCTCCACTAAGGCCCATGTGGCCCATTAACTTTAC
>NC_041391.1:471566172-471619929 GCF_002162155.2 Triticum dicoccoides | reverse complement strand
GGGGTCCGATAACCTCCGGGTACTCCGAAAAATCCTCAAACCTCTTCGGAATCATTTCAGTGTCCGCATATAACCTTCCACTATATCAATCTTTACCTCTCGATCATTTTGAGACTCCTCGTCATGTCTGTGATCTCATCCGGGACTCCAAACAACCTTCAGTCACCAAAACATATAACTCATATAATACCAAGAGTCATCAAATGTTAAGCATGCGAACCCTACAGGTTCGAGAACTATGTAGACATGAACGAGACACCTCTCCGGTCAATAACCAATAGCAGAACCTGGATGCTCATATTGGTTCCCACATATTCTATGAAGATCTTTATCGATCGAACCGTGATGTCAATATAGTTATTCCCTTTGTCATCGGTATGTTACTTGCCCGAGATCCGATCGTCGGTATCTTCATACATTGTTCAATCTCGTAACCGGCAAGTCTCTTTACTCATTCCGTAGTGCATCATCCCATGACCAACTCATTAATCACGTTGCTTGCAAGGCTTCACATGATGTGCATTACCGAGAGGGCCCAGAGATACCTCTCCGATACTCGGAGTGACAAATCCTAATCTTGATCTATGCCAACCCAACAAACACCTTCGGAGATACATGTAGAGCATCTTTATAATCACCCAGTTACGTTGTGACGTTTGATAGCACATAAGGCATTTCTCTGGTGTCCAGGAGTTGCATAATCTCATAGTCGGAGGAATATATATTTGACACAAAGAAAGCAGTAGCAATAAAACTGAACGATAATTATGCTAAGCTAACGGATGGGTCTTGTCCATCACATCATTCCACTAATGATGTGATCCCGTTATCAAATGACAACTCATGTATATTGCTAGGAAACTTAACCATCTTTGATCAACGAGCTAGTCTAGTAGAGGCATACTAGGGACATGTTGTTTTGTCTATGTATTCACACATGTATCAAGTTTTTGGTTAATACAATTCTAGCATGAATAATAAACATTTGTCATGAATAAGGAAATATAAAATAACTACTTTATTATTGCCTCTAGGGCATATTTCCTTTAGTCTCCCACTTGCACTAGAATCAATAATCTAGATTACATTGTAATGAATCTAACACCCATGGAGTCTTGGTGCTGATCATGTTTTGCTCGTGGAAGAGGCTTAGTCAACGGGTCTGCAACATTCAGATCCATATATATTTTGCAAATTTCTATGTCTCTCTCCTTAACCAAATCTCGGATGGAGTTGAAGCATCTCTTGATGTGTTTGGTCTTTTTGTGAAATCTGGATTCCTTCGCTAAGATAATTGCCCCAGTATTGTCATAAAAGATTTTCGTTGGACCCGATGCACTAGGTATTACACCTAGATCAGATGTGAACTCCTTCATCCAGACTCCTTCATTTGCTGCTTCCGAAGTAGCTACGTACTCCGCTTCACACATAGATCCCGCCACGACGCTCTATTTGGAACTGCACCAATTGACAGATCCACCATTCAATAAAAATACATATCCGTATTGTGACTTAGAGTCATCCGGATCAGTGTCAAAGCTAGCGTCGACGTAACCATTTATGAAAAGCTCTTCGTCACCACCATAAATGAGAAACATATCCCTAGTCCTTTTCAGGTTCTTCAGGATGTTCTTGACCGCTGTCCAGTGATCCACTCCAGGTTTACTTTGGTACCTCCCTGCTAAACTTATAGAAAGGCACACATCAGGTCTGGTACACAACATAGCATACGTGATAGAACCTATGGTTGAGGCATAGGGAATGACTTTCATTTTCTCTCTATCTTCTGCAATGGTCGGGCATTGAGTCTGACTCAACTTCACACCTTGTAACACAGACAAGAACCCTTTCTTTGACTGATCCATTTTGAACTTCTTCAAAACTTTATCAAGGTATGTGCTTTGTGAAAGTCCTATCAAGCATCTAGATCTATATAGATCTTGATGCCCAATATGTAAGCAGCTTCACCGAGGTCTTTCATTGAAAAACTCTTGTTCAAGTATCCTTTTATGCTATCCAGAAATTCTATATCATTTCCAATCAACAATATGTCATCCACATATAATATTAGAAATGCTATTGAGCTCCCACTCACTTTCTTGTATATACAGGCTTCTCCAAAAGTCTGTATAAAACCATATTCTTTGATCACCTCATCAAAGCGTATATTCCAACTCCGAGATGCTTGCACCAGTCCATAAATGGATCGCTAGAGCTAGCACACTTTGTTAGCACCTTTATGATCGACAAAACCTTCTGGTTACATGATATACAACTCTTCCTTAAGAAATCCATTAAGGAATACAGTTTTGACATCCATTTCCAGATTTCATAATCATAAAATGCGGCATTGCTAACATGATTCGGACAGACTTAAGCATCGCTACGGGTGAGAATGTCTCATCGTAGTCAATTCCTTGAACTTGTCGAAAACCCTTTGCAACAAGTCAACCTTTATAGACAGTAACATTACCATCAGCGCCAATCTTCTTCTTGAAGATCCATTTATCCTCTGTGGATCGCTGACCATCGGGCAGATCCACCAAAGTCCACACTTTGTTCTCATACATGGATCTTATCTTAGATTTCATGGCCTCAAGCCATTTATCGGAATCTGGGCTCATCATAGCTTCTTCATAGTTCGTAGGTTCGTCATGGTCAAGTAACATGACTTCCAGAACAGGATTACCGTACCACTCTGGTGCGGATCATGCTCTGATCGACCTACGAGGTCCAGTAGTAATTTGATCTGAAGTTTCACGATCTCTATCATTAGCTTCCTCTCCAATTGGTGTAGGCATCACGGGAACAGATTTCTCGGACGAGCTACTTTCCAAATTGAGAGCAGGTACAATTACCTCATCAAGTTCTACTTTCCTCCCACCCACTTCTTTCGAGAGAAACTCCTTCTCTAGAAAGGTTCCGTTCCTAGCAACAAAAATCTTGCCTTAGGACTTGTGGTAGAAGTGTACCCAATTGTTTCCTTAGGGCATCCTATGAAGACACATATCTCCGATTTGGGTTCGAGCTTATCGGGCTGAAGCCTTTTGACATAAGCATCGCATCCCCAAACTTTAAGAAACGACAACTTAGGTTTGTTGCCAAACCACAGTTCATACGGTGTCGTCTCAACGGACTTTGACGGTGCCCTGTTTAAAGTGAATGCAACTGTGTCTAACGCATTACCCCAAAATGATAGTAGTAAATTGGTGAGACATCATAGATCACACCATATCCAATAAAGTGCGGTTACGATGTTCGGACACACCATTATGCTGTGGTGTTGCAGGTGGCGTGAGCTGTGAAACTATTCCACATTGTTTTAAGTGAAGGCCAAACTCGTAACTCAAATATTCTCCTCCACGATTAGATTGTAGAAACTTTATTTTCTTGTTACGATGATTCTCCAATTCACTATGAAATTCTTTGAACTTTTCAAATGTTTCAGACTTGTGTTTCATTAAGTAGATATACACATATCTTATTAAATCATCTGTGAAGGTCAGAAAATAACGATACTCGTGATAACCCACAAGTATAGGGGATCACAACAGTTTTCGAGGGTAGAGTATTCAACCCAAATTTATTGATTCGACATAAGGGGAGCCAAAGAATATTCTCAAGTATTAGTAGTTGAGTTTTCAATTCAACCACACCTAGATAACTTAGTATCTGCAGCAAAGTATTTAGTAGCAAAGTAGTATGGAAGTAACGGTAACAGTGGCAAAAGTAAAAGTAGCAGTTTTGCAGTAATTGTAACAGTAGCAACGGTAAAGTAAATAAGCAAAGAGCAATATGTGAAAAGCTCATAGGCATTGGACCAGTGATGGATACTTATGTCGGATGTGATTCCTCATGTAATAGTTATAACATAGGGTGACACAAAACTAGCTCCAGTTCATCAATGTAATGTAGGCATGTATTCCGAATATAGTCATACGTGCTTACAAAAAAGAACTTGCATAACATCTTTTGTCCTACCCTCCCGTGGCAGCGGGGTCCTATTGGAAACTAAGGGATATTAAGGCCTCCTTTTAATAGAGTACCGGACCAAGGCATTAACACTTAGTGAATACATGAACTCCTCAAACTACGGTCATCACCGGTAAGTATCCCGATTATTGTCACTTCGAGGTTAACGGATCATAACACATAATAGGTGATTATAGACTTGGAAGATAGGATCAAGAACTCACATATATTCATGAAAACATAATAGGTTCAGATCTGAAATCATGGCACTCGGGCCCTAGTGACAAGCATTAAGCATAGCAACATCAATCTCAGAACATAGTGGATACTAAGGAATTAAACCCTAACAAAACTAACTTGATTACATGGTAAATCTCATCCAACCCATCACCGTCTAGCAAGCCTACAATGGAATTACTCACGCACGACAGTGAACATCATGAAATTGGTGATGGAGGATGGTTGATGATGATGACAGCGTAGAATCCCCCTCTCCGGAGCCCCGAACGGACTCCAGATCAGCCCTCCCGAGAGAGTTTAGGGCTTGGCGGCGGCTCCGTATTGTAAAACGTGATGAATCTTTCTCTCTGATTTTTTCTCCGCGAACGTAAATATATGGAGTTGGAGTTGAGGTCGGTGGAGGTTCAGGGTGCCCATGAGGCAGGGGCGCGCGCCCTGGGGGGGGGCACCCTCGTGGACAGGGTGTGGGTCCCCTGACGTTAATTCTTTTGCCAATATTTTTTTTTAATTCCAAAAAGTTGCTCCGTGGATTTTCAGGTCATTCCGAGAACTTTTATTTCTGCACAAAAATAACACCATGGCAGTTCTGCTGAAAATAGCGTCAGTCCGGGTTAGTTCCATTCAAATCATGCAAGTTATAGTCCAAAACAAGGGCAAAAGTGTTTGGAAAAGTAGATACAACGGAGACGTATCAACTCACCACGAGCATCAACACTCACTGACCGCACACATCGGTATGTATTATTTCCAATAAGTCAGTAGCGCGTTCCATTGTTCCGGAGAATGGAGTTTTAGTCATTTTGCCCATAAGGCATGGTTCGCAAGTATCAAATGATTCATAATCAAGTGATTCCAAAAGTCCATCTTTATGGAGTTTCTTCATGCGCTTTACACCGATATGACCCAAACGGCAGTGCCACAAATAAGTTGCACTATCATTATCAACTTTGCATCTTTTGACATCAATATTATGAATATGTGTATCATCACGATCAAGATTCAACAGAAATAGACCACTCTTCAAGGGTGCATGACCATAAAAGATATTACTCATATAAATTGAACAACCATTATTCTCTGATTTAAATGAATAACCATCTCGCACTAAACAAGATCCAGATATAATGTTCATGCTCAACGCTCGCACCAAATAACAATTATTTGTTGGGGAACGTTGCAGAAAATTAAAATTTTTCCTACGGTTTCACCAAGATCCATCTATGAGTTCATCTAAGCAACGAGTCAAGGGGAAGAGTTTGCATCTACATACCACTTGTAGATCGAGTGCGGAAGCGTTCAAGGGGATGGTGATGATGGAGTTGTACTCGACGTGATTCGGATCACCGATGACCAAGTGCTAAACGGACAGCACCTCCGCGTTCAACACACGTACGGGACGGACGACGTCTCCTCCGTCTTGATCCAGCAAGGAGGAAGGAGAGGTTGAGGAAGGCAGCTCCAACGGCAGCACGACGGCGTGGTGTAGTTGGTGTAGCAGTACTCCGACAGAGCTTCGCCAAGCACGTACGAAGGAGGAGAGGTGTTGGGGAGGGGAGGGGCTGCGCCTTAAGTTGTGTCCAGCAGCCCTCCCCTCACCCCTCTATATATAGGAGGAGAGGGGCAAGGGGGCCGGCCCTCTAGGGGAAACCCTAGAGGGGGGCGGCGACCAAAGGGTGGGGGGCTTGCCCCCCCAAGCAAGGGGGGTGCGCCCCCTTTAGGGTTCCCCCCCCAACCCTAGGCGCATGGGCCCAAGGGGGGGCGCGCCAAGCCCACTAGGTATGACCCCGAAACTTTCCGGTGTCCGCTATGACCTCGAAACTTTCCGGTGTCCGTTTAACAACTTCCCATATATAAAACTTTACCTCCGGACCATTCCGGAACTCCTCGTGACGTCCGGGATCTCATCCGGGACTCCGAACAACATTCGGTGATCACATACTTGTCTTCCTGATAAGCCTAGCGTCACCGAACCTTAAGTGTGTAGACCCTACGGGTTCGGGAGACATGCAGACATGACCGAGACTCTCCGGTCAATAACCAACAGCGGGATCTGGATACCCATGTTGGCTCCCACATGCTCCTCGATGATGTCATCGGATGAACCACGATGTCGAGGATTCGATCAAACCCCGTATACAATTCCCTTTGTCAATCGGTACGTTACTTGCCCGAGACCCGATCGTCGGTATCCCAATACCTTGTTCAGTCCCGTTACCGGCAAGTCACTTTACTCGTACCGTAATGCATGATCCCGTGATCAACCACTTGGTCACTTTGAGCTCATTATGATGATGCATTACCGAGTGGGCCCAGAGATACCTCTCCGTCATACGGAGTGACAAATCCCAGTCTCGATCCGTGTCAACCCAACACACACTTTCGGAGATACCTGTAGTGTACCTTTATAATCACCCAGTTACGTTGTGACGTTTAATACACCCAAAGCACTCCTACGGTATCCGGGAGTTACACGATCTCATAGTCGAAGGAAGAGATACTTGACATTGGAAAAGCTCTAGCAAACGAACTAACCGACCTTTGTGCTATGCTTAGGATTGGGTCTTGTCCATCACATCATTCTCCTAATGATGTGATCCCGTTATCAACGACATCCAATGTCCATAGCCAGGAAACCATGACTATCTGTTGATCACAACGAGCTAGTCAACTAGAGGCTCACTAGGGACATATTGTGGTCTATGTATTCACACGTGTATTACGATTTCCGGATAATACAGTTATAGCATGAATAAAAGACTATTATCATGATCAAAGAAATATAATAATAATACTTTTATTATTGCCTCTAGGGCATATTTCCAATAGTCTCCCACTTGCACTAGAGTCAATAATCTAGTTACATTGTGATGAATCGAACACCCATAGAGTTCTGGTGTTGATCATGTTTCGCTCGCGAGAGAGGTTTAGTCAACGGATCTGCGACATTCAGATCCGTATGTACTTTGCAAATTTCTATGTCTCCATCTTGAACATTTTCACGGATGGAGTTGAAACGACGCTTGATGTGCCTGGTCTTCCTGTGAAATCTGGGCTCCTTCGCAAGGGCAATAGCTCTAGTATTGTCACAGAAAAGTTTGATCGGCCCCGACGCATTGGGTATGACTCCTAGGTCGGTGATGAACTCCTTCACCCAAATAGCTTCATGCGCTGCCTCTGAGGCTGCCATGTACTCCGCTTCACATGTAGATCCCGCCACGACGCTCTGCTTGCAGCTCCACCAGCTTACTCCTCCACCATTCAACATATACACGTATCCGGTTTGTGACTTAGAGTCATCCAGATCTGTGTCGAAGCTAGCGTCGACGTAACCCTTTACGACGAGCTCTTCGTCACCTCTATAAACGAGAAACATGTCCTTTGTCCTTTTCAGGTACTTCAGGATATTCTTGACCGCTGTCCAGTGTTCCTTGCCGGGATTACTTTGGTACCTTCCTACCAAACTTACGGCAAGGTTTACATCAGGTCTGGTACACAGCATGGCATACATAATAGATCCTATGGCTGAAGCATAGGGGATGACACTCATCTCTTCTATATCTTTTGCCGTGGTCGGGCATTGAGCCGAGCTCAATCTCACACCTTGCAATACAGGCAAGAACCCTTTCTTGGATTGATCCATTTTGAACTTTTTCAAAATCTTAGTGCTTTGTGAAAGACCTATGAGGCGTCTCGATCCATTTCTATAGATCTTGATGCCTAATATATAAGCAGCTTCTCCAAGGTCCTTCATTGAAAAACACTTATTCAAGTAGGCCTTAATGCTGTCCAAGAATTCTATATCATTTCCCATCAGGAGTATGTCATCTACATATAATATGAGAAATGCTACAGAGCTCCCACTCACTTTCTTGTAAACGTAGGCTTCTCCATAAGTCTGCATAAACCCAAACGCTTTGATCATCTCATCAAAGCGAATGTTCCAACTCCGAGATGCTTGCACTAGCCCATAAATGGATCGCTGGAGCTTGCATACTTTGTTAGCGTTCTTAGGATCGACAAAACCTTCCGGCTGCATCATATACAGTTCTTCCTTAAGATAATCGTTAAGGAATGCCATTTTGACGTCCATCTGCCATATCTCATAATCATAGTATGCGACAATTGCTAATATGATTCGAACGGACTTAAGCTTCGCTACGGGAGAGAAAGTCTCATCGTAGTCAATCCCTTGAACTTGCCGATAACCCTTAGCGACAAGTCGAGCTTTATAGATGGTGACATTACCATCCGCGTCCGTCTTCTTCTTAAAGATCCATTTGTTTTCTATCGCTCGCCGATCATTGGGCAAGTCAGTTAAAGTCCATACTTTGTTTTCATACATGGATTCTATCTCGGATTTCATGGCTCCAAGCCATTTGTTGGAATCTGGGCCCGCCATCGCTTCTTCATAGTTCGAAGGTTCATCGTTGTCTAACAACATGATTTCCAGGACAGGGTTACCGTACCAATCTGGTGCGGAACGTGTCCTTGTGGACCTACGAAGTTCAGTAGCAACTTGACCCGAAGTACCTTGATCACCATCATTATTTTCCTCTTCAGTTGGTGTAGGCATCACAGGAACATCTTCCTGAGCTGCACTACTGTCCCGCTCAAGAGGTAGTACTTCATCGAGTTCTACTTTCCTCCCACTTACTTCTTTCGAGAGAAACTCTTTTTCTAGAAAGGATCCGTTCTTAGCGACAAAGATCCTGCCCTCGGATCTTAAGTGGAAGGTATACCCAATGGTTTCCTTAGGGTATCCTATGAAGACACATTTTTCCGACTTGGGTTCGAGCTTCTCAGGTTGAAGTTTCTTGACATAAGCATCGCATCCCCAAACTTTCAGAAACGACAGCTTAGGTTTCTTCCCAAACCATAATTCATACGGTGTCGTCTCAACGGATTTAGATGGTGCCCTATTTAAAGTGAATGTAGCTGTCTCTAGAGCGTATCCCCAAAATGATAGTGGTAAATCGGTAAGAGACATCATAGACCGCACCATATCTAATAGAGTGCGATTACGACGTTCAGACACACCGTTACGCTGAGGTGTTCCAGGCGGCGTTAGTTGTGAAACGATTCCACATTTCCTTAAGTGTGTACCAAATTCGTGACTTAAGTATTCTCCTCCACGATCTGATCGTAGGAATTTTATCTTTCGGTCACGTTGATTCTCTACCTCATTCTGAAATTCCTTGAACTTTTCAAAGGTCTCAGACTTGTGTTTCATTAAGTAGACATACCCATATCTACTCAAGTCATCAGTGAGAGTGAGAACATAACGATATCCTCCGCGAGCCTCAACACTCATTGGACCGCACACATCGGTATGTATGATTTCCAACAAGTTGGTTGCTCGCTCCATTGTTCCGGAAAACGGAGTCTTGGTCATCTTTCCCATGAGGCATGGTTCGTATGTGTCAAATGATTCATAATCGAGAGACTCTAAAAGTCCATCAGCATGGAGCTTCTTCATGCGCTTGACACCAATGTGACCAAGGCGGCAGTGCCACAAGTATGTGGGACTATCGTTATCAACTTTACATCTTTTGGTATTCACGCTATGAATATGTGTAGTACTACGTTCGAGATTCATTAAGAATAAACCATTGACCATTGGAGCATGACCATAAAACATATCTCTCATATAAATCGAACAACCATTATTCTCAGACTTAAATGAGTAGCCATCTCGTATTAAACGAGATCCAGATACAATGTTCATGCTCAAACTTGGCACCAAATAATAATTATTAAGGTTCAAAACTAATCCCGTAGGTAAATGTAGAGGTAGCGTGCCGACGGCGATCACATCGACTCTGGAACCATTCCCGACGCGCATCGTCACCTCGTCCTTTGCCAGTCTCCGCTTATTCTGCAGCTCCTGCTGTGAGTTACAAATATGAGCAACGACACCGGTATCAAATACCCAGGAGTTACCACGAGTACTGGTAAGGTACACATCAATTACATGTATATCGAATATATCTTTAGTGTTGCCGGCCTTCTTATCCGCTAAGTATTTGGGGCAGTTCCGCTTCCAGTGACCCTTCCCCTTGCAATAAAAGCACTCAGTCTCAGGCTTGGGTCCATTCTTTGACTTCTTCCCGGCAACTGACTTACTGGGCGCGGCAACCTCCTTGCCGTCCTTCTTGAAGTTCTTCTTACCCTTGCCCTTCTTGAACTTAGTGGTCTTATTGACCATCAACACTTGATGTTCTTTCTTGATTTCAACCTCTGCTGACTTTAGCATAGAAAATACTTCAGGAATGGTCTTTACCACCCCCTGCATATTGTAGTTCATCACAAAGCTCTTGTAGCTTGGTGGGAGCGACTGAAGAATTCTGTCAATGACTGCCTCATCAGGGAGGTTAATATTCAGCTGTGTCATACAGTTGTGCAACCCAGACATCTTGAGTATGTGCTCACTGACAGAACTATTTTCCTCCATCTTACAACTATAGAACTTGTTGGAGATGTCATTCTCTCGACCCGGGCGTGATCTTGGAAAACTAGTTTCAGCTCCTCGAACATCTCATATGCTCCGTGATGCTCAAAACGCTTTTGGAGCCCTGGTTCTAAGCTGTAAAGCATGCCGCACTGAACGAGGGAGTAATCATCAGCACGAGACTGCCAAGCATTCATAATGTCTTGGTTCTCTGGGACGGGAGCGTCACCTAGCGGTCCTTCTAGGACATATTGTTTCCTGGCAGCTATGAGGATGATCCTTAGGTTCCGGACCCAGTCCGTATAGTTGCTGCCATCATCTTTCAGCTTGGTTTTCTCTAGGAACGCATTGAAGTTCATGTTGACATGTGCGTTGGCCATTTGATCTACAAGACATATTTGCAAAGGTTTTAGACTAAGTTCATGATAATTAAGTTCTAATGAACTCCCACTCAGATTAGACATCCCTCTAGTCATCTAAGTGTTACACGATCCGAGTCGACTAGCCCGTGTCCGATCATCACGTGAGACGGACTAGTCATCATCGGTGAACATTCTCATGTTGATCGTATCTTCCATACGACTCGTGTTCGACCTTTCGGTCTCCGTGTTCCGAGGCCATGTCTGTACATGCTAGGCTCGTCAAGTTAACCCTAAGTGTTTTGCTGTGTAAAACTGTCTTACACCCGTTGTATGTGAACGTAAGAATCCATCACACCCGATCATCACGTGGTGCTTAGAAGCGACGAACTTTAGCAACGGTGCACAGTTAGGGGAGAACACTTCTTGAAATTGTTGTAAGGGATCATCTTATTTACTACCGTCGTCCTATGTAAACAAGATGCATAAAACATAATAAACATCACATGCAATTATATAAAGTAGTGACATGATATGGCCAATATCATATAGCTCCTTTGATCTTCATCTTCGGGGCTCCATGATCATCTTGTCACCGGCATGACACCATGATCTCCATCACCATGATCTCCATCATCGTGTCTTCATGAAGTTGTCACGCCAACGACTACTTCTACTTCTATGACTAACGCGTTTAGCAATAAAGTAAAGTAAGTTACATGGCGTTCTTCAATGACACGCAGGTCATACAAAAATAAAGACAACTCCCATGGCTCCTGCCGGTTGTCATACTCATCGACATGCAAGTCGTGAATCCTATTACAAAGAACATGATCTCATACATCACAATTCATCATTCATCACAACTTCTGGCCATATCACATCACATGATCAATCGCTGCAAAAACAAGTTAGACGTCCTCTAATTGTTGTTGCATCTTTTATGTGGCTGCAATTGGGTTCTAGCAAGAACGTTTTCTTACCTACGAATAACCACAACGTGATTTTGTCAACTTCTATTTACCCTTCATAAGGACCCTTTTCATCGAATCCGCTCCAACTAAAGTGGGAGAGACAGACACCCGCCAGCCACCTTATGCAACTAGTGCATGTCAATCGGTGGAACCGGTCTCACGTAAGCGTACGTGTAAGGTTGGTCCGGGCCGCTTCATCCCACAATGCCGTTGAAGCAAGAAAAGACTAGTAGTGGCAAGTAAGTTGACAAGATCCACGCCCACAACAAAATTGTGTTCTACTCGTGCAAAGAGAACTACGCATAGACCTAGCTCATGATGCCACTGTTGGGGAACGTTGCAGAAAATTAAAATTTTTCCTACGGTTTCACCAAGATCCATCTATGAGTTCATCTAAGCAACGAGTCAAGGGGAAGAGTTTGCATCTACATGCCACTTGTAGATCGAGTGCGGAAGCGTTCAAGGGGATGGTGATGATGGAGTCGTACTTGACGTGATTCGGATCACCGATGACCAAGTGCTGAACGGACAGCACCTTCGCATTCAACACACGTACGGGACGGACGACGTCTCCTCCATCTTGATCCAGCAAGGAGGAAGGAGAGGTTTAGGAAGGCAGCTCCAATGGCAGCACGACGGCGTGGTGTAGTTGGTGCAGCAGTACTCCGACAGAGCTTCGACAAGCACGTACGGAGGAGGAGAGGTGTTGGGGAGGGGAGGGGCTGCGCCTTAAGTTGTGTCCAGCAGCCCTCCCCTCACCCCTCTATATATAGGAGGAGAGGGGCAAGGGGGCCGGCCCTCTAGGGGAAACCCTAGAGGGGGGCGGCGGCCAAAGGGTGGGGGGCTTGCCCCCCAAGCAAGGGGGGTGCGCCCCCTTTAGGGTTTCCCCCCCCCCCCAACCCTAGGCGCATGGGCCCAAGGGGGGGCGCGCCAAGCCCACTAGGGGCTGGCTGCTATCCCTACGCAGCCCAAGTGGCCCCCCCGGGAGGGGTGGTCCCTCCCGGTGGACCCCCGGAACCTCTCCGGTGGTCCCGGTACAATACCGGTATGACCCCGAAACTTTCCGGTGTCCGTTTAACAACTTCCCATATATAAAACTTTACCTCCGGACCATTCCGGAACTTCTCGTGACATCCGGGATCTCATCCGGGACTCCGAACAACATTCGGTGATCACATACTTGTCTTCCTGATAACCCTAGCGTCACCGAACCTTAAGTGTGTAGACCCTACGGGTTCGGGAGACATGCAGACATGACCGAGACTCTCCGGTCAATAACCAACAGCGGGATCTGGATACCCATGTTGGCTCCCACATGCTCCTCGATGATGTCATCGGATGAACCACGATGTCGAGGATTCGATCAAACCCCGTATACAATTCCCTTTGTCAATCGGTACGTTACTTGCCCGAGACCCGATCGTCGGTATCCCAATACCTTGTTCAGTCTCGTTACCGGCAAGTCACTTTACTCGTACCGTAATGCATGATCCCGTGATCAACCACTTGGTCACTTTGAGCTCATTATGATGATGCATTACCGAGTGGGCCCAGAGATACCTCTCCGTCATACGGAGTGACAAATCCCAGTCTTGATCCGTGTCAACCCAACAGATACTTTCGGAGATACCTGTAGTGTACCTTTATAATCACCCAGTTACGTTGTGACGTTTGATACACCCAAAGCACTCCTACGGTATCCGGGAGTTACACGATCTCATGGTCGAAGGAAGAGATACTTGACATTGGAAAAGCTCTAGCAAACGAACTAACCGACCTTTGTGCTATGCTTAGGATTGGGTCTTGTCCATCACATCATTCTCCTAATGATGTGATCCCGTTATCAACGACATCCAATGTCCATAGCCAGGAAACCATGACTATCTGTTGATCACAACGAGCTAGTCAACTAGAGGCTCACTAGGGACATATTGTGGTCTATGTATTCACATGTGTATTACGATTTCCGGATAATACAGTTATAGCATGAATAAAAGACTATTATCATGATCAAAGAAATATAATAATAATACTTTTATTATTGCCTCTAGGGCATATTTCCAACATTATTTAGGTCTAAAACTAACCCCGAAGGTAGATGTAGAGGTAGCATGCCGACGACGATCACATCAACTTTGGAACCATTTCCGACGCGCATCGTCACCTTGTATTTCGTTAATCTTCATTTAATCCGTAGTCCCTGCTTCGAGTTACAAATATGAGCAACCAAACCGGTATCAAATACCCAAGCACTACTACGAGAATCAGTAAGGTACACATCAATAACATGTATATCAAATATACCTTTGTTCACCTTCCCATCCTTCTTATCCGCCAAATACTTGGGGCAGTTCTGCTTCCAGTGACCAGTCCCTTTGCAGTAGAAGCACTCAGTTTCAGGCTTGGGGTTCAAACTTGGGTTTATTCCCGGGAGTGACAACTTGCTTGTCAGTATTTTTGAAGTTCCCTTCTTTTTACCTTGCCCTTTTTCTTGAAACTAGTGGTCTTGTTAACCATCAACACTTGATGCTCCTTCTTGATTTCTACCTCCACAGCCTTTAGCATCGCGAAGAGCTCGGGAATAGTCTTTTCCATCCCTTGCATATTGTAGTTCATCATAAAGCCTTTGTAGCTTGGTGGCAGTGATTGAAGAACTCTATCAATGACACAATCATCTGGAAGATTAACTCCCAGCTGAGTGAAGTGATTATGGTACCCAGACATTCTGAGTATATGCTCACTAACAGAACTATTCTCCTCCATCTTGCAGCTATAGAACTTATTGGAGACTTCATATCTCTCAACTCGGGTATTTGCTTGAAATATGTACTTCAACTCCTGGAACATCTCATATGGTCCTTGACATTCAAAATGTCTTTGAGGTCCCAATTCTAAGCCGTAAAGCATGGCACACTGAACTAACAAGAAGTCATCAGATCGAGCTTGCCAAGCGTTCACAACATTAGCTTATGCTCCTAAAGCAGGCCTTGCACTGAGCGGTGCATCAAGGACATAATTCTTCTGTGCAGCAATGAGGATAATCCTCAAGTTATGGACCCAATCCGTGTAGTTGCCGCCATCATCTTTCAACTTAGCTTTCTCTAGGAACGCATTAAAATTCAAAGGAACGGTAGCACGGGACATTGATCTATAACATATATATGCAAAAACTATCAGGACTAAGTTCATGATAAATTATGTTCAATTAATAAAATTACTTAAGAACTCCCACTTAGATAGACATCCCTCTAGTCATCTGAATGATACGTGATTCAAATCAACTAAACCATGTCCGATCATCACGTGAGATGGAGTAGTCTTCAATGGTGAACATTACTATGTTGATCATATCTACCATATGATTCACGTTCGACCTTTCGGTCTCCAGTGTTCCGAGGCCATATCTGTATATGCTAGGCTCGTCAAGTTTAACCCAAGTATTCTGTGTGTGCAAATCTGGCTTGCACCCGTTGTATTTGAACGTAGAGCCTATCACACCCGATCATCATGTGGTGTCTCAGCATGAAGAACTTTCGCAACGGTGCATACTCAGGGAGAACATTATACTTTGAAATTTAGTAAGGGATCATCTTATAATGCTACTGCCGTACTAAGCTAAATAAGATGCATAAAATATAAACATCACATGCAATCAAAATATGTGACATGATATGGCCATCATCATCTTGTGCTCATGATCTCCATCACTGAAGCAATGTCATGATCTCCATCGTCACCGGCTTCACACCTTGATCTCCATCATAGTGTCGTGGTCGTCTCACCAACCATTGCTTCTACGACTACCGCCACCACTTAGTGATAAAGTAAAGCAATTACATAGCACTTGTATTTCATACAATAAAGCGACAACCATATGGCTCCTGCCAGTTGCCGATAACTTTGACAAAACATGATCATATCACACTACAATCTTTATATCACATCATTTCTTGACTATATCACATCACAACATGCCCTGCAAAAACAAGTTAGACGTCCTCTACTTTGTTTGTTGCAAGTTTTACGTGGCTGCTATGGGCTACCAGCATGAACCGTACAAACCTACGGCAGAAAAACCACAACAGTGATTTATCAAGTTTGTTGTTTTAACCTTCTCAAGGACCGGTCGCAGTCAAATTTGATTCAACTAAAGTTGGAGAAACAGACACCCACCAGCCACATTTATGCAAAACTAGTTGCATGTCTGTCGGTGGAACCAGTCTCATGAATGCGGTCATGTAAGGTTGGTTCGGGCCACTTCATCCAACAATACCGCCGAATCAAAATAAGACATTGGTGGTAAGTGGTATGACGATCACCGCCCACAATTCTTTGTGTTCTACTCGTGCATATCATCTACGCATAGACCTGGCTTGGATGCCACTATTGGGTAACATAGCATGCAATTTCAAAAACAATCCTACGCTCACGCAAGATCTATCTAGGAGATGCATAGCAACGAAGAGGGGAAGAGTGTGTCCACGTACCCTCGTAGACCGAAAGCAGAAGCGTTAACTTAACTAGGTTGATGTAGTTGAACGTATTCTCGAATCAACCTATCAAGTACCGAACATACGACACCTTTGAGTTCTGCACACGTTCAACTTGATGACATCCCTCGAACTCTTGATCCAGCAGAGTGTTGATGGAGTCGATGAGTTCCGTCAGCACGATGGCATGATGACGGTGTTGGTGATGTGATCCGCATAGGGCTTTGCCTAAGCACTATGATGATACTATTGGAGGAGTAAACGTTGGAGGGGGGCACCGCACACGGCTAAGAGAAATAATTGTTGTTCCTTTGGGGTGACCCTGCCCCCGTATATAAAGGAGGAGGGGGAGGAGGCCGGCCACCAGGGGTGCGCCATGGAGGGGGGAGTCCTACTAGGACTCCACTCCTAGTAGGATTCGACCCCCTTCTTTTTCTTCTTATGGAGAGGGGGAAAGGGGAAAGAGGTGGAGAGGGAGAAGGAAAGGTGGGCCGCACTGATACATCTCCAACGTATCTATAATTTTTTATTGTTCCATGCTATTATATTACCCGTTTTGGATGTTTATGGGCTTTACTTTACACTTTTATATCATTTTTGGGACTAACCTACTAACCGGAGGCCCAGCCCGTATTGCTGTTTTTTTGCCTATTTCAGTATTTCGAAGAAAAGGAATATCAAACGGAGTCCAAACGAGATTAAACCTTCGGGAGCGTGATTTTTGGAACGAACGCGATCCAGAGGACTTGGAGTGGAAGTCAAGCAACAACTGAGGCGACCACGAGGGTGGAGGGCGCACCCCCCTATTGGGCACGCCCCCCTATCTCGTGGGCCCCTCGGGTGTCCACCGACCTACTTCTTCCTCCTATATATACCCACGTACCCCGAGAACATCAAAACAGACCACAAAAACCTAATTCCACCGCCGCAACCTTCTGTATCCGCGAGATCCCATCTTGGAGCCTTCACCGGCGCTCCGCCGGAGGGGGAATCGATCACGGAGGGCCTCTACATCATCTCCAAGGCCTCTCTGATGAGTTGTGAGTAGTTTACCACAGACCTTCGGGTCCATAGTTATTAGCTAGATGGCTTCTTCTCTCTCTTTGGATCACAATACCATGTTCTCCTTGATCTTCTTGGAGATCTATTCGATGTAACTCTTTTTGCGGTGTGTTTGTCGAGATCCGATGAATTGTTGGTTTATGATCAAGTTTATCTATGAGAAATATTTGAATCTCCTCTGAATTCTTTTATGTGTGATTAAGTTATCTTTGCAAGTCTCTTAGAATTATCAGTTTGGTTTGGCCCACTAGATTCATCTTTCTTGCAATGGGAGAAGTGCTTAGCTTTGGGTTCAATCTTGCGGTGTCCTTTCCCCGTGACAGCAGGGGCAGCAAGGCACGTATTGTATTGTTTCCATCGAGGATAAAAAGATGGGGTTTATATCATATTGCATGAGTTTATCCCTCTACATCATGTCATCTTTCTTAATGCGTTACTCTGTTCTTTATGAACTTAATACTCTAGATGCATGCTGGATAGCGATCGATGTGTGGAGTAATAGTAGTAGATGCAGGCATGAGTCGGTCTACTTGTCACGGACATGATGCCTATATACATGATCATGCCTAGATAATCTCATAATTATTCGCTTTTCTATCAATTGCTCGATAGTAATTTGTTCACCCACCGTAATACTTATGCTATCTTGAGAGAAGCCACTAGTGAAACCTATGGCCCCCAGGTCTATCTTTTATCATATAAGTTTTCAATCTACTTTTATTTGCATCTTTACTTTTCCTATCTATATTATAAAATACCAAAAATATATTTATCTTATCATACTACCTCTATCAGATCTCACTTTCGCGAGTGGGCGTGAAGGGATTGACAACCCCTTTATTGTGTTGGTTGCGAGTTCTTGTTTGTTTGTGTAGGTGCGTGGGACTTTTGAGGAGCCTCCTACTGGATTGATACCTTGGTTCTCAAAAACTGAGGGATATACTTGCGCTACTATTGCTGCATCACCCTTTCCTCTTCAAGGAAAACCAACGCAAGCTCAAGATGTAGCGAGAAGGATTTCTGGCGCCGTTGCCGGGGAGGTCTTCACTCAAGTCAAGACATACCAAGTACCCATCACAAACTCATCTCCCTCGCACTTACATTATTTGCCATTTGCCTCTCGTTTTCCTCTCCCCCACTTCACCCTTGTCATTTTATTCGCCTTCTCTTTCCCAATTTCCTCTCTCTTTCGCTTGCCTTTTTCTGTTTGCTTGTGTGTTGGATTACTTGTCGGGATGGTGCAAGATAATATCAAATTGTGTGACATTTCCAATACCAATAATAATGATTTCCTTAGTACTCCGATTGCTCCTCTTAATGATGTTGAGTCTTGTGAAATCAATGCTGCTTTGCTGAATCTTGTTATGAAAGATCAATTCTTCGGCCTTCCTAGTGAAAATGCCGCTACCCATCCAAACAACTTTGTTGATTTGTGTGAGATGCAAAAGAAGAAAGATACGGATAATGATATTGTTAAATTGAAGTTATTTCCATTTTCACTTAGAGATCGTGCTAAAGTTTGGTTTTTGTCTTTGCCTAAGAATAGTATTGATTCATGGAATAAGTGCAAAGATGCTTTTATCTCTAAGTATTTCCCCCCGCTAAGATCATCTCTCTTAGGAACGATATTATGAATTTTAAACAATTTGATCATGAGCATGTTGCCCAATCTTGGGAAAGAATGAAATTGATGATTCGCAATTGCCCTACTCATGGTTTGAATTTATGGATGATCATACAAAACTTTTATGCTGGATTGAATTTTGCTTCTAGAAATCTTTTAGATTCGGCCGCGAGAGGCACGTTTATGAAAATAACCTTAGGAGAAGCTACAAAACTCCTTGATAATATTATGGCTAATTATTCTCAGTGGCACACCGAAAGATCTACTAGTAAGAAAGTGCATGCTATAGAAGAAATTAATGTTTTGAGTGGAAAGATGGATGAACTTATGAAATTGTTTGCTATTAAGAGTGCTCCTATTCATCCCAATGATATGACTTTATCTACTTTGATTGAGAATGATAATGAATCTATGGATGTGAATTTTGTTGGTAGAAATAATTTTGGTAACAATGCTTATAGAGGAAACTTTAATCCAAGACCATTCCCTAGTAATTCCTCTAATAATTATGGAAATTCCTACAATAATTCTTATGGTAATTATAATAAGATGCCCTCTGATTTTGAGATTAGTGTGAAAGAATTTATGATCTCTCAAAAGAATTTTAATTCTTTGTTTGAAGAAAAAATGCTTAAAGTTGATGATTTGTCTAGGAACGTTGATAGACTTTCGCTTGATGTTGAATCTTTGAAAATTATATCTACTTCTCCTAAGCATGATATTAATGAGTCTCTCAAAGCTATGAGAATTTCCATTGATGAGTGCAAGGAAAGAACTGCTAGATTGCATGCTAAGAAAGATTGCTTTGTAAAGGCGCGTTCTTCTAGTTTCCATGAAAATAATGATGAAGATCTAAAAGTTATTGATGTGTCTCCTATTAAATCCTTGTTTTGCAATATGAATCTTAATAATGATGGGACTGGAGATGAGTCAACTTTAGTTAAAAGGCGTCCCAATAATTCGAAGTTTTTAGATCTTGATGCTAAATTTGGTAAAAGTGGGATTGGAGAGGTCAAGACTTTAAATAGCATTGAACCCACTATATTGGATTTCAAGGAATTTAAATATGATAATTGTTCTTTAGAACATTGTATTTCCTTGTTGCAATTCGTTGTTAATTCTCCTCATGCTTATAGTCAAAATAAAGCTTTACCAAACATATTGTTGATGCCTTGATGCAATCTTTTGATGAAAAACTTAATCTGGAAGTTTCTATACCTAGAAAACTTTATGATGAGTGGGAACCTACTATAAAGATTAAAATTAAAGATCACGAGTGTTATGCTTTGTGTGATTTGGGTGCTAGTGTCTCCACGATTCTGAAAAATTTATGTGATATTCTAGGTTTCCATGATCTTGATGATTGCTCTTTAAATTTGCACCTTGCGGATTCCACCATTAAAAAGCCTATGGGAAGGATCAATGATGTTCTCATGGTTGCAAATAGGAATTTGGTGCCCGTAGATTTTATCGTTCTTGATATAGATTGCAATCTTTCATGTCCTATTATTCTTGGTAGACCTTTCCTTAGAACGATTGGTGCGATTATTGATATGAAGGAAGGGAATATTAGATTCCAATTTCCATTAAGGAAAGGCATGGAGAACTTTCCAAGAAAGAAAGTCAAATTACCTTATGAATCTATCATGCGAGCTACTTATGAATTGAGTGCCAAAGATGGCACTACTTAGATCTATCCTCGCTTTTATTCCTAGCTAGGGGCGTTAAACGATAGCGCTATTTGGGAGGCAACCCAATTTTATTTGTGTTTTTTGTTTTTGCTTCTGTTTTGTAATAAATTTTGCATCTACCTTCTGTTTAGATGTGTTTTTATGTTTTAATTAGTGTTTGTGCCAAGTAGAACCTATAGGATAACCTATGGTGATAGTTAATTTGATTCTGCTGAAAAACAGAAACTTTGTGCACACGAAAATAATTTTAGTAATTCACAGAAACGTGCTTTTGCGTTGATTCTTTTTGCTGTAGATCAATAGACAAGTTTCCCAGGACTTCCTATTTTTGTATGACTTTTAAAGTTCTTGAAAGTATTCGAGAGTTACAGATTGCTATAGACTGTTCTGTTTTTGTCAGATTCTGTTTTTCATGTGTTGTTTGCTTATTTTGATGCATCTATGGCTAGTATTAAGTGGTATGAACCATACAGAACTTGGAATACAGTAGGTTTAACACCAATACAGATAAAGAATGAGTTCATTACAGTACCTTATGTGGTGGTTTTTCTTTCTTTCACTAACGGAGCTTATGAGATTTCCTGTTGAGTTTTGTGTTGTGAAGTTTTCAAGTTTTGGGTAAAGATTTGATGGATTATGGAATAAGGAGTGGCAAGAGCCTAAGCTTGGGATGCCCATAGCACCCCAATATATTCAAGAATATCCAAAATCCTAAGCTTGGGGATGCACCGGGAAGGCATCCCCTCTTTCGTCTTCGTTCGTTGGTAACTTTACTTGGAGCTATATTTTTATTCGCCACATGATATGTGTTTTGCTTGGAGCGTCTTGTAAGATATTAGTCTTTGCTTTTTAGTTTACCACAATCATCTTTTCTGTACAAACCTTTTGGGAGAAGCCCACTTGAATTAGAATTTGTTAGAATATGCTATGTGCTTCACTTATATCTTTTGAGCTTGATAGTTTTCGCTCTAGTGCTCCACTTATATCTTTTAGAACACGGGGTGGCTTAATTTTGAAGAAATTGTTAGACTCTCATGCTTCACTTATATTATTTTGAGAGTCTCTTAGAACAGCATGGTATTTGCTATGGTTATAAAATTGGTCCTAGAATGATGGGCATCCAAGTTGGGTATAATAAAAACTCTCATTGAAAGTGAATTGGATGCTATGATCAATTTGATGCTTGATAATTGTTTTGTGATATAGAGGTGGTAATATTAAAGTCATGCTAGTTGGGTGATTATGAATTTAAAGAATGCTTGTGTTGACGTTTGTGATTCCCGTAGCATGCACGTATGGTGAACCGCTTTGTGATGAAGTTGGAGCACAATTTTATTTATTAATTGTCTTCCTTATGAGTGGCGGTCGGGGACGAGCGATGGTCTTTTCCTAGCAATCTATCCCCCTAGCAGCATGCGCGTAGTACTTTTTTTTGATTACTTGTAGATTTTTGCAATAAGTACATGAGTTCTTTATGACTAATGTTGAGTCCATGGATTATACGCACTCTCAGCCTTCCACCATTGCTAGCCTCTCTTGTGCCGCGCAACTTTCGCCGGTACCATACACCCACCATATACCTTCCTCGGAATAGCCACCATACCTACCTATTATGGCATTTCTATCCATTCCGAGATATATTGCCATGCAACTTTCCACCGTTCCGTTTATATGACACGCATCATTATTGTCATATTACTCTTTGCATGATCATCACTACAAAAAAAATACACTTCCGTGATGATACATGTTTGTCACAGTAGGTCGCGTTTTTTGTAATGCATGTACATCCATGACGATTTTATGACAGAATCAAGATAGTTATACTTGTCCTGTCGTAGAAGTGTTCCATGACATTACCAAAATTACCATCATGGAAGTGTCCACTTCCATGACAATAAATCACGCGTCACAGAAGTGCTTTCGTCAAGGGTGACCGACACGCGGCATCTGTTGGGTAACGTAGTAATTTCAAAAAAATTCCTACGCACACGCAAGATCATGGTGATGTATAGCAACGGGAGGGGAGAGTGTTGTCCACGTACCCTCGTAGACCGTAAGCGGAAGCGTTATGACAACGCGGTTGATGTAGTCGTACGTCTTCACGATCCGACCGATCCAAGCACCGAACGTACGGCACCTCCGAGTTCAGCACACGTTCAGCTCGATGACGATCCCCGGACTCCGATCCAGCAAAGTGTCGGGGATGAGTTCTGTCAGCACGACGGCGTGGTGACGATGATGATGTTCTACCGACGCAGGGCTTCGCCTAAGCACCGCAACGATATGACCGAGGTGGAATATGGTGGAGGGGGGAACCACACACGGCTAAGGAACGATCACGAAGATCAACTTGTGTTGTTGTGCCTTTGGGGTGCCCCCTGCCCCCATATATAAAGGAGCAAGGGGGGAGGTGGCCGGCCTAGGGAGGAGGCGCGCCAAGGGGGGAGTCCTACTCCCACCGGGAGTAGGACTCCTCCTTCCCTTGTTGGAGCAGGAGAGAAGGAAAGAGGGGGAGAGGAGGAAGGAAAAGGGGGCTGCACCCCTTGTCCAATTCGGACCAGAGGGGGGCTGCGCGCCTCCTTCCTTTCGGCCTCTCTCCTCTATTCCCGTATGGCCCAATAAGGCCCATATACTCCCCGGCGAATTCCCGTAACTCTCCGGTACTCCGAAAAATACCCAAATCACTCGGAACCTTTCCGAAGTCCGAATATAGTCGTCCAATATATCGATCTTTACGTCTCGACCATTTCGAGACTCCTCGTCATGTCCCCGATCTCATCCGGGACTCCGAACTCCTTCGGTACATAAAAACTCATAAACTCATAATATAACTGTCAACGAAACCTTAAGCGTGCGGACCCTACGGGTTCGAGAACTATCTAGACATGACCGAGAACCGTTTTCGCTCAATAACCAATAGCGGAACCTGGATGCTCATATTGGCTCCTACATATTCTATGAAGATCTTTATCGGTCAAACCGCATAACAACATACGTCATTCCCTTTGTCATCGGTATGTTACTTGCCCGAGATTTGATCGTCGGTATCCAATACCTAGTTCAATCTCGTTACAGGCAAGTCTCTTTACTCGTTCCGTAATACATCATCTCGTAACTAACTCATTAGCCACATTGCTTGCAAGGCTTATAGTGATGTGCATTACCGAGAGGGCGCAGAGATACCTCTCCGACAATCGGAGTGATAAAACCTAATCTCGAAATATGCCAACCCAACATGTACCTTTGGAGACACCTGTAGTACTCCTTTATAATCACCCAGTTACGTTGTGACGTTTGATATCACCCAAAGTGTTCCTCCGGTAAACGGGAGTTGCATAATCTCATAGTTACAGGAACATGTATAAGTCATGAAGAAAGCAATAGCAATATACTAAACGATCAAGTGCTAGGCTAACGGAATGGGTCATGTCAATCACATCATTCTCCTAATGATGTGATCCCATTAATCAAATGACAACACATGTCTATGGTTAGGAAACATAACCATCTTTGATTAATGAGCTAGTCAAGTAGAGGCATAGTAGTGACTATATGTTTGTCTATGTATTCACACATTTATCATGTTTCCGGTTAATACAATTCTAGCATGAATAATAAACATTTATCATGATGTGAGGAAATAAATAATAACTTTATTATTGCCTCTAGGGCATATTTCCTTCAGCATCCACCGTAACGGAATGCCGTTAAGCTATCGGGTCTGGTTTTGGATCCGATAACCCGTTAACAGCCCCGACCAATGGGGATTTTCCACATGTAAAATCATCATTGGCTGGAGCAGACACGTGTTAGCTCACCGTTGGAACAACTGTCATCCACTCATTGGACCGAAGGCGCCTATGATACGGCGACACGTGGCACAACCCAATAGAGGCCCATTCCTATGAAAAGGCCGGCCAGTTTGACTTCGTCAAAAGGTGGCGGGCCGGCCTACGAAAAGCGTGTTAATGGCCTGTTTGCATATAGCCCATTTACAGCCCGCTAACCCAGGGCCCGTTACGACCTCTCCGAATTAGGCCCAGCAGCGTTATCTGGGCTGTCCAATATGATTCCAGCCCGTTTTAACTTCCGGCCCATGTGTGGCCCATGACTTCTTTCGGCCCATATGAGGCCCTTTGTAACTCTTGGCCCATTAACGGCCCGTTGTGAAACTGGCCCGTAATGAACAGTGTATCACTTTATACCCATTAACGGCCCATTATTCCATTGGGCCGTTTCCAGCCCAAGTTATCTTTCGGCCTTCTCAGGGCCCATTGATTCTTGGGCTCATTTGCAGCATTCAGTTACATACAACCCGTTACTGTCATTTTCTGCTTGTGGGCCAAATTCGGCCCGTCGTTATAGTTGGCCCGTTTGCGGACTATTAATACGTTGGGCCGCTTTCATGTCAAAAAAACCCGTTGGGTTGTTTTCATAGATTTATCAAATACGGCCTATTAACGGAACGTTATGATCCACGAATAGTACGGCCCATGATTGGCGAAATGATGATACGCCCCGTAGAAGGCCCATGGATCCTACGGCCTGTATGAGGCCCATGGATAGTACGGCCCGTAGAAGGCCCATGGATCATATGGCCCGTAGAAGGCCCATGGACCCTACGGCCCGTAGAAGGCCCATGAATCCTAAGGCCCGTATAGAAGGCCAATGGATCCTACGGCCCGTATAGAAGGCCAATGGATCCTACGGCCGCAAGAAGGCCCATGGATAATACGGCCTGCAGGAGGCCCATGGTTACAACAGTCCGTGTGTTGCCACGATTATTTTGGCCTAGTTACCAAAATAGGCTATTGTGGCCACTAGAAAAACACAGAAAAAGAACTTCAAGGACTACAAGCAAACAACTAAAGAAGACAATAAGGAAATAAATAAGCAAGAAATTAACACTAGCCTATTACCGCTATTACACATATTACATCCACTAGGCATCAAAGTTCGTCACCATTGCAAATATAGGGAACAAAGTAGCATATTACTTACACTGGCCGTCAAAATTGGCCACCAGTGCAAATAAACGCGGCAACAAAACAAGAGAATAACTGAAACAACTTCAGAAGAGCTCAAGAAACGTTATCCTGGGTATCCACCATGCTGGCAATAAGCTTAGCAAGCTTATTAGCTTTGTCCTGTTTGGCACTAAAATCCTCCAACGCTTGCTGTTGCACCAGAAAATATGCATCTGAATGCTCCAGGGACTTCCGCAGTCCTTCCGCTTCTTGTCGCGGCACAGCTGATCGATGTCTTTCATCTTGTAGTTGAGACTCAAGAAACCGAACTAGACAGTGAGTTTGAATAGCTTGTGCAAGCGGTAGTGGCCAGTAACTCGAACACTAAACCAAGACATGACTTTGGGGTTGTCTCGCTGTCTTCAAGATAGTCTTCCTTAGCTGTTTTATCAGCTTTGTTGGAGACCAACAAGGATGTGTCACTATCATGAACCTTATCTGCATTACTTCCTTTACCATTGCTTAATAAGGCACTCTTCCCCAATATTCTATCAGCATTCTAAAAGAAGAAACAAGCAGACACATAACAAGTTTAGCATGTACTAGTATATGAAACTCATTTTGGTGAACCGGTTCATTAGTAAGGTGGACAGGATTAAACTACCAAGTCTTCTATTGCCAAGTACTAGTACATAATAAAATCATCAAACAAACATATATCTATGTCCTATGGTCACTGCATTGTCTTGTCAAATCAAAATAGAGACACGGTTCAAACCATATCAGTTCAAGACAAAGCATCAGTGAAAGAATACAAAGCGTGGGAAATTACACGGCACAACAAGATTTCAGATGGGTACCATGGGTCGACATGTACAACAACACTATTGGCTCTGTTGTGATGCTAGTAATGTGCATGATATGAAAGTCAATTGTATACACAATTGAAATTGAAATCAACAAAGCTATTGATAAGAGCAAACCTGTTAAAGAAACATGTGTGAACATACCTGCTGTGCCATTAGAGTTTCGATTGGATCCTTCAATTTAAAAATAAGTTTGTATGAGTAAATACAGCGATACAATAGCAAAGCAATCATAGTTAAAAAAGGCGCGCCTAAGCGAGCGCTTAAGCGCGCCTAGGCTCTAGGCGTTGGCAAAACGCATTGTGCATAACTACGCTAATCTGTGCATAACTGCGCATAAGCATGCGTTTTGGTTAGTAAAGCGCAAGGCGGTGGCAAAATGCACAATTAACGCCTAGCGCTTTTTTGAACTATGATAGCAATGGAATCTTAAATTAGAACAGTTGTTCTTCAGGTTTAGGCACTTGTTCTACATGAACAGAGTACAGTAAGACGCAAAAATATAATACTTAAAAATAGAAAATGAGTTCATAGACCTTACCACATTCTTGGTTCGGGACCAGTACATAACAAGGCATTCCCAATCATCGTCCAGTAAATGTGTCTCAGGAGAACATAAGGGAATTTGATGAGTTTCTTTGCCGGTGAAGTACGTTTTCTTTAGGTAATTCCGATACTACCACCAAGCGTTCTTGAAGATAGTAGAGGTATTAGCACAAGTTACCTCATCCTGAGTTTCCAAATCAGTCCTTCTCTATAGAAAAAAATGGGAAAATTTGCTGCATTATGACCATCATGGAGGTAGGATGTATGGGACAAAGCAAAGTAATTGCCATGAATAACATTATTACACATAACTCCTGGACAAACACCTGCAACTGGCATTTTCCTTCATCTTCAGTATAATATTTCCAAGATGGGAAGATACGCACATACGATTTAACAACATCAAATGCGATAGCTGCTAAACTATGACTAGCTGGTTGTGCTTCCTCCATAGGAATAGGCGTACTAACTGGTGGAGTTGGGGTTCGTCGTGGTAGTACTGGCCCTTTGGGCACTGGAGCTGCCTTACTAACTACTCTTGTTTGGGAGCTCTGTGGTGGAGATGGTGCTGTGTCAACAGGAACTGGGTTACTATCTACTGGGGTTGGGGTTAGATTGGGTGAAGCTGGTTCTCTGTCCATCGCAGTAGGGGTACAATCTGCAAGAGTTTGGGTTATGTGTGGTAGGGATGGTTAGTGTGCATGTACAACCGGGGTGCTATCTCCATCAAGAGGTAGCACTGTTTTATTTGAAGACCCTGTTTTTAGTCCGCTGGATACTGGCATCACCCGCTCCAATTCAAATGGCTGATAAACAGGAAACATAGTTGAATGTACAGACATTGTATGAGAGACAGATGCAATAGATAGTGTGGCAAAAAAGGCATGAAATAGTTGACATGTATATTGTTTAATTAAAACGGATAGCATGACATAATTTCACATATATGATGTCTATCTAAACTGGATAGCATAGCATAACATAATTCAAAGATATGATGAATAACTAAACAGGATCACATGACATAATTCACCTACATGGTATCTAAGTAATCAGGATCGCATCATTTAATTCACATATGTGATTTATATGCTAAACAGAGGGCATTCGATACAATGTCTGAACTAAGAACATGGTGTTGAATATTGTGTATATGATGTCTAAACTATGCAATGCAAGACACCATATGCATGATATGAGCAGTATAACCGTGCCAAGTTTGAGCATACACCTCGGTGGGGGAATAGGACTGGTCATCTGTCTCTGAATCCATCTCCGAGGAGCTATCGGGACCCAACAAGAGATCTGCTTCGACAGGTAGCACTGTCTGCTCTGAAGGCCTTGTTTTCACTCCAGATTTTTCCATCTCCCACCCAAATGGCTGATTCACAGGAAGAGTAGTTTAATGTACAAACATTGTTGACAAATGGAAATGTAGTGAAGAAAAGGATGGGCAAGATATCATTCAAATATATGATGCCTGGTTAAACAGGATGGCATTGCACATTTCACATATATTATGGCTGGCTAAAAGACATGAGACTGCATAATTCCCATATATGATATAGAAACTAAACAGGTGGCATTACAGAACATGTCTGAACTAAGCAGATGACATATATGATGTCAAAAGTAGGCATTGCAAGGCAACATATGCATGATATGATCAACATAATCATGCCAAGGTAGAGCAATTACCTTGGGGGGTAAATAGGAGTGGTCAGCGGCGTCTGAATCCGCCTCAGAACAGATATCTTCCTCTGGATTACAATCTGGAGAGGGGTGGGGAGGGTTTGCCATTGAACCCACCATGGAGCGATGTCTACATGACATTGTATTGCCGCACAAAAATCTTCTCCTTTTCTCTACATGTTTAGCATGACTGTGTACAATATCTGACGTGCATACGAAAAAATATAAGATGAGATTATGTAAGGAGAGCATGCAGAAATTTAGAGTGATGGTAACAACCAGTGGATGGATCCAAAAATAATGATAGCAGGCTGATGATTGCTTTAAATTAATAAAAAGACAGATGATGATTGCTTTACTATTTGTTTCCCACCCAAGATGAACAACATAGGCATACCCTAAGTGAACCAGATATTAGACGGACATACTATTCATTGCTGCCTCGATATGTGCCCCACAACTAATTTAGAACTCAAGTTTGAACATTAATTTTGACCTGACTTGGGAGTCCAAGAGCTGAACAGGACGATAAAGTAGCAGGTAAGTTTAAGCAATGCATAACATAAGCAGAAACAAAAGAGTGCGACCTCTCTTGTGGACCCGTGTACTCCTCAGGTTCATCTGCTGAGTCGATGATGGTGATGCCGTTGCAGTGGGTGCCGACGGCAGGGAAGGAGATCTGAGGCGGCGAAAGACGGTCAGGAGTCGTGATGTCTGGTTTGGTGGATGCTTCTGTCGTTGGAGCAGCTCAGGTGAGGTGGACGATGTCGCGGCAGGAGCAAGACAAACCACACAAAGGTCCCTTGGACATGTACCTATAACTGAAGTAATTCTATAAGGGCTCATTTGGCTTGCATGATTCTTAAAACGCAGGGATAGGAAAAACACCGGAATAGGATAGGAAAATGCACATGGTAAACAGAGCATTTGTAAACACAAGATTTCTGTCAACTTGGGTGTTTGGTTTACAGGAATTGGAAGAGCAGAGGAATGCAAAGAAACATGGCCAAAATAAAGTGAAACCATATGAAAGCGTGTACAGTTAGAATGTTATTCTGGCACTAATGCACTTGGTCTTGTTTTCATGGATAGCATTTTGAAAAGTAGGTCCAGGTGGATGTTTTGCTTCATTCCTTTCAACAAAATGCATGAATAATTGGGTTGGTCGCTGAAGCAGTTGAGGCAGAGGTGGCCGTCGGAGGTGTGGAGGAAGATCTGAGGAATCTGTAGATGGCGTCCAGGGCACTTCTCTATTGTGATGGATCGTTCTGTCGTTGGAGCAGCTCTGGTGAGCCGTAAGACGTCAAGGCTGAAGCAGCATAAGACAAACATCGTCAATCTCAAGTGGGATTCTAATAGCATCTCCAATAGATGATGTAAAATAGATGTAAAATTTACATCACCAAAAACCACCTGACTACAACAGATGAGGTAAAAACTGTTGACTCTGAACTTAACTGTCAAAACTGAAATTTACTGTGGAATCTGAATGCTACTGTCGAAACTGAACGCAATGGTAGAAGAGAGGCACTTGACATGTAGTTTAGGGAGGGCCTGCAGTTCATCTTCAACCTGCAACCCCCTGAGCCGCCAGCCACCACCGGTGGAACCACCGGCCCCAGCGCCACCTCGCCGCCCCAAAACAACTCCCCAGCGCCGCCCCGGCCAGCCCTCTAGGCCCCCCGCCCCCACCCTGAACCCTAAGATAGATAGTGGGGTACCTCTCCGGCGAGCCCCCGTCCCCGCTGCAGGTGGTTCTTCCTTAACTCCGACGAGCCCCCCCAACCCCTGAAAATCGACTGACCCAAAAGTCGATTCAGTCGACTGAAGTGTGGCTTAATCGGAGCAGAGCAGCAACACGAGCAAGGGGGAGAGCAGAACCAACAGCTGGGCGAGCGAGCGATCGAGCGAGAGCTGGAGCAATAGCAGCAGCGCGAGCGAGAGACGGAGCAGCAGCAGTAGATCCGGCTGGTATGGATGCCGCCGCCGAAGGGGCCTCGCACTGGGGGAGAGCCGCCGTGGAGATGTCGCCCGCGGCGCCGCTTCAAGGTAGCCGCTCCATGGGGGTGCAGGATGGAGCACCGTCGGTGCTGGGAGGTCGAGTTAAGGAGAAGGTACGATGTGATGAGTGTACAACCTCTTTGGTGGCGCCGAGTAGGCCTCGGCTTCGTCCGAGGCGTCGGTGAGGATGCTGTGGTTCCGGTGGAGCAGGTTAAGGCGGCGTTGTGGGGATGGAGCAGCCACGATAGACAAGGCGATCGTTGGAGCAGCTCCTTGGAGGTGGAAGACGAGGCGATCGTCGGAGCAGCTCCTTGGAGGTGGAGGACGAGGCGGCTGAACCGGCGAGACATCGAGATGGACGATGGGTCCTCGTCCGGGGAGGTGGACGAGGGACGTCGAGCTGTTGCGGTGGACGACGTCGTCGGGGAAGAGGCTCCGGCTGGGCAGCGGTGACATGGCGGACGGAGGAGGGTGAGGTTTTGCGCTAGAGCGGAGAGGTTATGGCGGCTTGGGATTTCGAATGGCGAAAAGGGGGCGATGGGAGGGGGTGAAGCATGACTTAGGGACGCGCTTGTCCAAAATGTAGGGTGTGCTATAAAAGTACCCCCCCACCGATTTAAACTAGCGGCCCTTTCGGCTCAGGGTTAGAAGGGGGATTTCGTGTGTCGGGATTTGGCAGCTGGAGGGAGTTTCCGCGCGCGTTGTAATTTCGGGATAGCAAGGTGCGGGTTGTGAAGGCGCCAGTTTTGGGAGCACGATATCTGAATTTTCGGGATATAACAAGACGCGGGTTGAATTTTAGGTACAAGCCTAACGTGTAGTAATATTGTACTTGTACGTACCAAATCAATTCGCACTTCCCTCAACCAAAAAGAAAACGAAAAAATAAAACTATTCACACCACACAAAGAGAGAGTCTTGCCCCGTTTTACTATACAAATGCTATTCAAAGTTACTCCCTCCTTCCATCTATATAGGGCCTAATGCGTTTTTCGATGCTAACTTTGACCAAATATTAGAGCAATAATATATGACATGCAACTTACACAAAGCACACCGTTAAATTCGTGTGTGAAAGGTTCTTTCAATGATATAATTTTCACATTGTGCATGTCATGTACTATTAATCTTGTCAATAGTCAAAGGCGGTCTTAAAAATCTCATTGCACCCTATATAGATGGAAGGAGGGAGTATGAATCCATGTTATGTCCGATTAGATTTTTTTCGCTTGCTGTATAATGCATGTAACCTACTCATACCAACATTTTAGTGCATTCCAAATGTCTATACCCCGAACTAAATTTGAACTCGTTTCTCTATTTCAATAAGAATCTACAATCATGATTGTTGCCAACTTCAACCATCATAGTTTCCTTGCTATCCACCAGATATAAATCGGACGGCCTATATTGCAGGATGGCAGGCACACCATCATCAACAACTCCGTTTTTTATAAGATTAGAGATAAAATATATTATATGTAGTATAACATGTTCATAACCACACCATGTGTATCACCGTTATATATATTCACACATGCGTCGGTTTAAAAAACTATGATAAATTCTTCAAATATCCGAATTCGCTTTTTATAATGAAGTATATATGATCTCTATTCGTCTTTTACACCCACACAACCCTCTTATCTTTGTAGCTAGTGCTAACTTTCTCTCGTGCATGCACACGCCCGCATCCCTCTCACCCTCCCTCGGCATTCTCTAGCTCCATCGCGCAAATTCGTCTTTTCACTTTAGGTCGTTCACCCACGGTGTGTGTAAGCCCCCCAGCTCCTTCTTTACAGCACACATCGATCGATATGCCTGTCTAGCCAGGTGTGCCGAGCACAAACACAAGCTTCCCCTCTTCTCTTGTCACCGTCCATGCCTCACTCCCACCACTCTTTTCATCAATCTCGTACTCGCACACTGCTTCCCCCTTGATATAGTATGCCTCTCGTACCACCTCCTAGATGCATCCTTCTCTCTCTATCCTTCTCCTCGTGCCTCATTTGCTTCTAACACACACATGCATGTATACCAATCGATCTCCCAACATATAACTAGATCGACTTTAACTATCCCCCCCATCGATCGACGTACCTCACAAGTTATGTCTCTCCTTTCTCTTACAAAGGGCGATTGATCTTCCTATGTAGTTACGTCTGCTTACCACAGCCATATCGCCCCCCTCATCATTTGTGCATGCCTCCTGACCCGTCTCTCACACGCACGTGCACAGACAACAAGCAGCCATCTCCTCTCTTATTGATATTGCGGGCGTGCCCTCCGTTCCTATCCCACCATTTGTTAGAAGCAACTCCACTACCACCCCCTCCAACACTCTATCTCTGTCTTCCCAACCTTATTCCTCTCCTGCACATATGCATGGATGCCGATCGATCTCCCTTAATACATGGGGTAGATCGATCTCCTTAATACATGAGGTAGGCCTCTCTCCTCCTCCACACATATACCATCCATTGTACCTCTATAGTTAATTGGGCCTCCCTCTTCCCCCATCACACACCGATAATCGAGCGCTGCAGGTAGGTATCCATGTCATAGAGACAAACTGCACATGTCCCCTCTCATGTTCCAGTAGGCCGGCCACTCTATATATTTGACGTGCGCACACACAAATTCAATGGCACTCTTTATCAATCACGCGCGCACACACACACACATCATCCCTCTCTTCGATTCTATGGACACCTCAAGCCGATGATACCTCCACTCTCTTCTCGTGGATCGCCCCCTCTATATATATGTTATATCTAGGACTCTATTTCACACACATTGCATATGTTACATTTTTTGATTGACCCCCCCCCCCAAAAAAAACTCTCAAGAGCCCACACACTATATCTCTCTAGGTTTGTATCTCTCTCACACAACCCCACGTAGGTGGTGTACGTATACAAGAAGAGAATAGGTGCACCGTGCAAGTACTCACGCTTCGTGCCCAGCCACACCCGCGCGGGTACATGGTGGAGATCATTTCTTTATGAAATGGCAGCCCATGTGCTAATTTGAATGCATATAGCGGTTGTTTACCTAGGAAGGTCATGTACCACGCGTGCACGAAACAAAGTTCGACTTGACGTGTTGCCGCGTTATTTTTAAATAAAGTTATAGCGCTCAATGGCACGTACACAGAATATAAAACGATTTTTATGAAGAAAAAGGTAGTCTGCTCAACTATACAATGGAGCCTGCCTGCCTGGTTTGTCGCTCTTCAGAGTATCTCACACAAGGCTGCGGTGGCCTCTCTCTCTCACCGTTGGTCACTGATCTGGCCACATCCCGTCCGCCGGGGGAAAGGGAGTGCGATGGCCTCTCTCTCTCTCACCGTTGGTCACTGATCCGTCCGCATCCCGTCCGCCGGGGGAAAGGGAGGAAGTGCATTGTTTCTCTGTTCGACGGTGCCGAGGCAGCACGTCCCGATCTGCGGTACACGTCGTTCTCTCTGACCAAGCTCCAGTGCGGCAGGGCCTACGCCACCTGCTCGCAGATTCCGCCTGCCGCCGCTCACCTAGTTACATCCCGATGACCTCCAGGTATCCCCTCCGGCCTTGCTCCACTGCCCATCTTCCCACATCGCTGCATGTGGATCTTCCATAGTTCTTGGCCCAAAACGTAGCTCGTCCGGCGTACTTTCCATATTGCAATCTCGTCCTCACACCGTTTTAGACAAACACAACCGTGTTGTTATCTTCCCTTAGGACAAGGAATATGCTTCTTTTTTGTCATCGCATGTGTCATCAACTGTTATTGGCAAGTAATTGTTTCCTTTCTACCTGTTTTTGCAAACAGGGCTATCCATTTCACCTCGTTGCTATTGCGACCTTTTGGTGAACTGCACAAATCACTTTTTTCTTAAGAGTGTTTTGTGTAGTTGTACTAAAATGTCACACGGGCAACGTCTCTACATTTCAGTGCGACTACACAAAGGGAGTTTGGTTTTGCTCTATCCCCCTCATCCAACCCCGAGCCTAATCTTCTCCAACTAGTTAGTCTTAAGAGAGACTGCAAAGGTGATCGGCTTCTATTTGTGTGTTTATTGTTTCATCAGCAGTCCTCTATTATCGCAATCACACTTAATATCTTTGGAACAGGGACGCTCTGCTCTATTTTAGTGGAACTGCACAAAATGATCGGAATGTTGCATGCTCCAGACAACTACTTTTTTCCCAACATGCTTGTTGATTTAGATAGAGCTGGGGGGACGTTGCTGCCAATGAAAGCATGGATCAATTTTAATTTAACACCTTCTCACAACTCTGTCTTCAGTTGTGATGTAATTATTAGATCTGATATGCTAATAATTGACATGCATTAGCAAGGAAGTTAGTTTTTTATTGTTTCTGAAACAACATCGATGGCAAGACACACGAAACAAAAGCTGAAAGCTCACACCATTGTACAATTTCATGTCACTGGAAAATTATTTGTATAGTACGTCAATTATGTAAACAAATGATGGAAGCTTGATAGCATTGCCAGAAGCCTCTTCATCATCCGGGTCCATGTGCCATGCACAAAATTATACTCCTTCGTTCCTAAATATTTGTCTTTTTACAAATTTCAAATGGGCATATTTTAGAGTGTAGATTCACTCATTTTGCTTCGTATTGTACTCCCTCCGTTCCTAAATACTCTATTCGTCTTTCTAGAGATTTCAACAAGTGACTACATATGGAGCAAAATGAGTGAATCTACACTCTAAAATATGTCTATATACATCCATATGTAGTAATCCATTTGAATCTCTAAAAAGATAAATATTTGAGTAGTCACTCGTTGAAATCTCTAGAAAGACAAATACTCCGGAGTATATTAAAGAACCAAGGGGGTAGTGCACAACCGCATGGGAGAATCAGCCCGATCGTTGCGCCGCATTAATAGTGAGTAATGAGCAGTCAAATCATAAGCCCCACCTTTCCCAATGTAAGTTGCTCGAAAGAAGCAACCATCAATACGCTCTTCTTTGAATCCGCTCATACTACTCCATCCGTCACTGTTTATAGAGCGCTTTTCAGAAGAAAAAAAATCTGTGGGACCAAGGCGACTAGCGATCGGCCTAAAAAATAGCATTGGTAGTTATAGCACGACGTCTATTACTAGAGGGAATAATGCGTACACATGCATGCAGTGCTTCCACCCCGGGTACACACATGCATGCACTTACTCCACTCCGTAGTAGTAGTACATGGAGAGAAAATTGTGGACTTGATTGCAGTTACCACGCCCTAATTAATTGAGCATTAAACCAAACGCGTCTAAAGTCTCTCTGGTGGTGGAAATGCATTGAGAGAAATGCATCATAATGAAGCGCGCCCTGTAAACTATGACGGAGGGAGGAGTAGTATGAAGGTGCAAAACCAAGTACGCGTATGGCCAGTCAGTCAACGCACCTCCTCTTGGCATATCACTCACATGTGGGACAGGAGTGTGAGCAAACCGATCTCAATTGATGGCAAAGAGCCAACCCGCCATTTCTTGAGAGAGACGAGGAGCGAGAACACACAGACGGGCTCGCACGGAGGCCAAGATATATTCGAGCATGGTTGGTTGATCGATATTATTCATTACATGTTGGGCTGCCATTTTCCGCCCTTCTCCAGAATAAACGTGTACTCTATCAGAGATAAAAAAATAAGAGTACAGACGCTCCATCATGCGGTTCTAGTAGTAGTACTACTCGTACTACTGCGCTTGGCTCTTCGCCTCTTCTTGAAGTCGAACAATGATGGTACTCCGCATGTTGGGTACTACAATGTATGCCTCTGACAATCTGACACCGAATGGACTGAAGCATGTCCACCAAGGGTAGGTTGCGTTAGTCAAAAGGCATAAGCGAGTTTCACCTTGTCCTGCAAGCTTCTCCTCGTTCTGCGAGTTGACGGGACACACCAAAAAGTAGTGCTAGTCCATACTCCCTCCTTTCCGGTTAATATGGCTTAATCTTTTTTGCGGGTAAATGAGAGAGCTTTATTCATATATAAGAATTCTTAGGACGATCAGCCAAGACACTGGTCACTAGGAAGCGAGGTACCCCACAAAAAAAGAAGTAGGAAGCGAGGTGTTTCATCAAGCCAGCTCTCAGCCAAATTCAAAGTGCAGCAAGCACGGTTCGCACGAAGATGCGCCGCAAGGTTTGCTGACCTGTTTACATGCTGAATAACAAAAAAAGAGGAAATATTACCGAGCGCTCCTATTTGTAACAGGATATGAACCAGAATTAAGCGAGAATTGTGGCGAGTGTTCCATGCAATCAACTTCCATTATCACATGCGAGAACCCTCGAAGAGAACCAAATGTGTTGAAGATTGTTTTATCACATTTTAAAATTATAATAAGAATGCAGATGCTCCTCCATCCGGTTCCTAGTACTAGTATAGTACATACCTTTATAGACTACAGTAGTAGTACTAGTACTACTAGTAAACTTTGCGCTTGGCTATTCGCCTATTCGAGAAGTCGAACAATAATAGCACTACTAGTATAGTGTATGCTTCTGGCAATCTGACACCGAATTAACTGTTGCACGTCCACCGCCTGAGCGAGGGAGAGCTTGCATTAGTCAAAAGTTTCTCCTTGTCCTGCGAGCCACCGCGCGCAAGCTTCTCCCGTCCTGCAACCTTCTCCTCGTTCGGCAAGTTGACGGGACACAGCAAAGTAATGCTAGTCCATACTGCCTCCTCTCCGGTTAATATGGCTTAATTTCAAACGAGATAAATACACTGTCTATCACTGTATATTTGTAAAAATATGGTCAGTGGACTTCATAATACGCTCACTGCGCTCAATATATATATTTTCCGGTGTTTATACGGTCACTAGCTCACCCTGACTGAGTATGTGTGTGCATGCACGTGTAGGTTGAGCACTTGAGCGTGACCGTGTGTGTTCCGTCGTGTGCTCGGACATGCATGCATTAGGGCGTCATGCGCGTTTTTGCATCCATGTGTACGTGTGACTGTTGCATACACGTAGGGGGAGTACGTGTAGGGGCCACTAAGGAGCAGTCAAATCACACATTAAGTTAGTCGGAAGAAGCAACCATCATTTCACTGTTCAATGACATGTACGCAATATAAAATGGTTGATATAGAGAGAAAAATAAAACCACTATATATACACTAGCAGGAGCCTAAGCTACAAGCCCGCTTGCTTAGGTTGCTCTCTTCACAAGCATAGAACGATGTGCCTGATCCCGCAGCTGGGGGAAGGGAACAATGTTCTGCGTAGACGCGGTTGACATCAGTGAGGGAGAAAACCCACAGTCGGTGCGTCCCAATCGGGGGTCACCGTGGTATGGGCCAATGCCGCATCCCAACCGCCCTTCTAGCTACAGCCCGACGTCCCAGGTAGTCCATCTTCCTTTTGGAGCCGACTTGCTCCACTGCCGTAGCTCTATCTCCATGTCGATCTTTCTCTACTTCTACCGGCTTCTACTTGTGATGAGTTTATGTCTCATGAACTAGTGCCAGTACTATTATTCTAATCACACTTCTTCAATATCTTTGCCATCAGGGATGCTCAGGTCGATTTTAGTGGAACTTCACAAAAGCATCGTATGATCCGAGGGTGCCAGCCATCTCTCCTTCGATAGGTTCTACCTGGTGAGGGAGTCCTGGATTAAGGGGTCCTCGGACAGCCGGACCGTATACTTTGGCCGGACTGTTGGACTATGAAGATACAAGATTGAAGACTTCATCCCGTGTCCGGATGCGACTCTCCTTTGCGTGTAAGGCAAGCTTGGATATTCGGATATGTAAATTTCCTTCTCTGTAACCGACTCTATGTAACCCTAGCCCCCTCCGGTGTCTATATAAACCGGAGGGTTTAGTCCGTAGGATAGGAACAATCATAATCATAGGCTAGCTTCTAGGGTTTAGCCTCTATGATCTCGTGGTAGATCAACTCTTGTAATACTCATATCATCAAGATCAATCAAGAAGGACGTAGGGTATTACCTCCGTCGAGAGGGCCCGAACCTGGGTAAAACATCGTGTCCCTTGCCTTCTGTTACCATTAGCCTTAGACGCACAGTTCGGGACCCCCTACCCGAGATCCTCCGGTTTTGACACCGACATTGGTGCTTTCATTGAGAGTTCCAGTGTGCCATCGCTATAAGGCTTGATGGCCCCTTCGATCATCTTCAATGATGCGGTCCAGGAGGAGGTGTTTCTCCCCGGACATATCTTCGTATTCGACGGCTTCGTACTGCGGGCCAACTCGCTTGGCCATCTGGAACAGATCGATAGCTACGCCCTTGGCCATCAGGTCAGGTTTGGAAGCTTAAACTATACTGCCGACATCCATGGAGACTTGATCTTCGACGGATTCGAGCCCATGCCAGGCACGCCGAACGGTCATGACGGGCATGACTTTGATCTGCCGTCGGATAGTATTCGGGAGATCGCGCCTGCGGTGGCACCGGGAATCAATTCGGAGCAGATCGTGCCTTCCGAGGGCGGGTGGATGGACCCCGCCACGGAAGCCGCACACTCATCGGTGTTGGAGCCGAACACTGATTCCACCTCCTGTGAAAGTGGTGTCATCGG
This sequence comes from Triticum dicoccoides, assembly GCF_002162155.2. Classification (NCBI taxonomy): domain Eukaryota; kingdom Viridiplantae; phylum Streptophyta; class Magnoliopsida; order Poales; family Poaceae; genus Triticum; species Triticum dicoccoides. The sequence goes on along the minus strand of NC_041391.1, from coordinate 471,580,424 downwards.
ACCCTCGGACTCGTCTCCGACCACAGGATCCGAACCGCGTGCGTCCGTGCCTATTGAATCTGAGTGGGCACCAGTCATGGAGTTCACCGCCGCGGATATTTTTCAGCACTCGCCCTTGGGTGACGTGCTAAACTCATTAAGGTGTCTTTCCTTGTCAGGAGATTCTTGGCCGAACTATGTCCGGCTCGAGTGGGCAGCGGACGACGAAGAAATTCGTCCCCCACCCACCACCCACTTTATAGCCACTGTCGATGACTTAACCGACGTGCTTGACTTCGACTCCAAAGACATCGATGGTATGGGCGACGATCCAGGAGAAGAACAGGAACCACCGCCTATAGGGCGCTGGACCGCCACTTCATCATATGATATTTATATGGTGGACACGCCTAAAGAAAACAATGGCGATGAGGCAATGGAAGATAACCACTTAGAGAAGCAATCTAGACACCGGCGTCATCGGCCGCTCCAAGCCCCGCCATAGCAAAAATAGTGATACCGGCACAAGAGATAACACTCCAAATGGTGTCGAAGACCAAGACAACCCTGCCCAGCCAGGCTTCGAGCAGGCCGAGCAAGAGGATGGGCAAGCTAGCCCTAAAGAACAGGCATCTGATGGAGAATCAGAGGACGATAATTACATGCCTCTCTCCGAAGACGAAGTGAGCCTTGGCGACGAAGAATTCATCGTGCCTGAGGATCCCGTCGTGCAGGAGCACTTCAAACGCTGGCTTATAGCCACTGCAAAAAGCCTGAAGAAAAAGCAGCAACAACTTCAAGCTGATCAAGATCTGCTAACTGACAGATGGACCCAGGTCCTGGCTGCCGAGGAATACGGACTCGAGCGCCCTAGCAAAAGCTACCCAAAGCGCAAGCTGCTACCTCAACTCGAGGAGGAGGCTTTAAAGCCCACGCTACCAACGCATGATGCGGCTTACCGGCCACCCCGTGGCAGCGACAAAACGGCGTACCAGCCCGAAGTCCAGACCGCACCCCGTGGCCAATCAAACAATAACACTAAGGCCCAGGGCTACACAAAGGACCTGCAAGATGTATTGGAAAACAAAGCAGGACAGTCAAGATTGATCTACGGAGCACGGGGGCGAGCCACAAGACGTGACGATGACCGTCACGCCGGATACAATAAACAAAAGTCCAGCCGGGCCGAATACAATAGACCAGATTCATTTGAAACATGTCAGGATGTAGCCCGGCACAGAGGCGCCGCACACCCCCTATGCTTCACTGATGAAGTTATGGATCATGAATTCCCAGAAGGGTTTAAACCCGTAAACATCAAATCATATGATGGCACAACAGACCCCGCGGTATGGATCGAAGATTTTCTTCTCCACATCCATATGGCCCGCGGCGATGACTTACATGCCATAAAGTACCTACCACTTAAGCTCAAAGGACTGGCTAGGCATTGGCTGAATAGCCTGCCAACAAGCTCCATTGGCAGTTGGGAGGATCTGGAAGATGCGTTCCTCGATAACTTCCAGGGCACTTACGTGCGACCACCGGATGCTGATGACTTAAGTCACATAACCCAGCAGCCCGGAGAGTCAGCCAGGAAATTCTGGACTCGGTTCCTAACTAAAAAGAACCAAATTGTCGACTGTCCGGATGCCGAGGCCTTAGCGGCCTTCAAGCACAACATCCGCGACGAATGGCTCACCCGACATCTCAGTCAAGATAAGCCAAAGTCCATGGCAGCCCTCACGACGCTCATGACCCGCTTCTGTGCGGGCGAGGACAGCTGGCTGGCTTGTAGCAACATCACACCCAAAAACTCAGGCGATTCAGACGCTAGGGATAGCAACGGCAAGCTGCGATGGAATAGACATAAGCGTCGCAATAATGGCGACAACGCCGAAGACACGGCAGTCAATGCCGGATTCAGAGGCTTTAAATCCGGACAGCGGAAAAAGCCATTCAAACGAAACAGTCTGGGCTCGTCCAGTTTAGACCGCATACTCAATCGCTCATGTCCAATTCACGGCACCCCCGATAAACCAGCCAACCACACCAACAGGGAATGCTGGGTGTTTAAACAGCCCGGCAAGTTGAATGCCGAAAACAAGGAAAATGGGCTGCATAGCGACGACGACGAGGAGCCCCGACCGCCGAACACGGGAGGACAGAAAAAATTCCCTCCCCAAGTGAAAACAGTGAATATGCCATATCCCCAAGCGGGAACGGAGGCGTGCACTAAGGGGCGTCTATCCGATGGAGCCAGTCGCTCCAAAATTCAACCCATGGTCCTCTTGTCCGATCACTTTTGATCGCAGGGACCATCCTACCAGTATCCGTCATGGCGTTTCGGCCGCATTGGTCCTTGACCCCATCATCGATGGATTCCATCTCACACGAGTCCTCATGGACGGTGGCAGCAGCCTGAACCTGCTCTATCAGGATACATTGCGCAAAATGGGCATTGACCCCTCAAGGATCAAGCCCACAAAAACCACCTTCAAGGGTGTCATACCCGGTGTAGAGGCCTGTTGTACGGGCTTAATCACACTGGAAGTGGTCTTCGGATCTCCGGACAATTTCCGAAGCGAGGAGTTAATCTTCGACATCGTCCCCTTCCGTAGTGGCTATCATGCACTGCTCGGACGAACCACATTCGCAAAATTCAATGCGGTACCACACTATGCATACCTCAAGCTCAAAATGCCGGGACCTCGCGGGGTTATTACAGTTAATGGAAACACAGAGCGCTCGCTTCGTACAGAGGAGCACACCGCGGCCCTCGCAGTGGAAGTACAAAACAACCTTCTTAGGCAAACAGCCAAATCGGCGATAAAGAACCCGGAGACTGTCAAGCGAGTTCGGAGTACTCCACAACAGGATCGTCCGGCACGCCCAGAGCTCGACTAGCAATTCGGCCTCCGCCCTAGTCCCAGCCAAGCGGCGACATTCGTGCCGCGCATACACAACTACACACTTAAAATACCCTGGGCATAGGCGGAGGCACGGCTGAGGGAGTCCTGGATTAGGGGGTATCCGGACAGCCAGACTATATACTTTGGCCGGACTGATGGACCGTGAAAATACAAGACTCAAGACTTCGTCCCGTGTCTGGATGGGACTCTCCTTTGCGTGGAAGACAATCTTGGCGATCCGAATATTAGATCTCCTTCTTTGTCACCGACTCTGTGTAAACCCTAGCCCCCTTCAGTGTCTATATAAACCGTAGGGTTTGGTCTGTATAGGGACAATCATAATCATTATAGGCTAGCTTCTAGGGTTTAGCCTCTACGATCTCGTGGTAGATCGACTCTTGTAATACTCATATCATCAAGATCAATCAAGCAGGAAGTAGGGTTTTACCTCCATCGAGAGGGCCCAAACCTGGGTAAAACACCGTGTCCCTTGCCTCCTGTTACCATTAGCCTTAGACGCACAGATCGGGACCCCCTACCCGAGATCCACCAGTTTTGACACCGACATTGGTGCTTTCATTGAGAGTTCCTCTGTGTCGTCATTGCAAGGCTCGATGGCTCCTTAAATCATCAACAACAACGCGGTCCAGGGTGAGACCTTTCTCCCCGGACAGATCTTCATGTTCAGCGGCTTTGCACTGCAGGCCAATTCGCTCGGCCATCTGGAGCAGATCGACAGCTACGCCCCTGGCCATCAAGTCAGGTTCAGAAACTTGAACTACACGGCTGATATCCGCGGAGACTTGATCTTCGACGGATTCGGGCCTACGCCAGGAGCGCTGAACAGTCATGATGAGCATGACTTAGACCTGCTGTGGGACAATACTCGGGATATCGCACCTGCAGGAGCCCCGGACCTAAATCCGGGGCAGATTGCATCGTTCGAGGACGGGTGGATGGACCCCGCCCCGGAGGCCGCACACTCATCGGCGGTAGAGCCGAACACAGACTTCATCCCCAAGGAAGCCTGTGTCTCTGGACCCCTGGACTCATGTCTGGTTGTAGGTCCCAGACCGCGCGCCCCTCAGCCTGCCGACTCTGGCTGGGATTCGGTAATGGAATTTGCCGCTGCGGATATCTTCCAGCACTCGCCCTTTGGTGAAATGCCGAACTCATTAAAGTCTCTCTCTTTGTCAGGAGACTCTTGGCCGAACTATGTCCGGCTCAAGGGGGAAGAAGGCAACGAAGAAATTCGTTGCCCACCCACCACCCACTTCATAGCCACAGTCGACGACATAACAGACATACTTGACTTTGACTCTGATGACACCGACGGTATGGACGTCGGCGCAGGAGACGATTCAGAACCAGCACCCACGGGGCGCTGGACTGTCACCTCATCATATGATATATACATGGTGGATATCTGGGTTACTTACTTGGGTATCTGGATGTTGCAGCTCAGGCCTGCATCCTCGGTGGTGTCCGGACACTTTACTTGTGGTCCGAAGAATAACTTACACATCCCTTCGAGCGTCATGCCGAAGAAGTGCAGAATAGTCCGTGGACCTTTCGGATTGAACTCCCACATCCGGAGAGGCCGGTGTTTGCACGGCAACATCTGTCGGACTAGCATTACCTGAATTATACTGACAAGGCTAATGTCCCTCTCAAGAAGCTCCCAGATGCGGCTCTGTAGTGTTGGTACATCATTAGTAGGCCCCCAATCCTGTCCTACATTGGCCCATGATGCCAGTTGAGGCGGAGGGCCCGAACAAAAGTCGGGGGCAGCCACCCACTTTGTGCCTCTGGGAGCCGTGACGTAAAATCGCCTCTGCTGCCATAGATCGGACACCTTTGGGAAGGAGCCCTTTGGCCATGGGGCATCGGCATTCCTGCTTATTACAGCACCTCCGCACTCCGCGTGTCGCCCCTCAATCATCTTCGGCTTCACATTGAAGGTCTTGAGCCATAAGCGAAGTGCGGGGTGACGTGGAGAAAAGCTTCGCACACAACGATGAACGACGAGATGTGAAGGATGGCGTCGGGAGCTAGATCATGAAAATCTAGCCCGTAATAGAACATAAGCCCTCTCACAAAGGGATCAAGGGTGAAGCCTAAGCCGCGGAGGAAGTGAGAAACAAATACGACGCTCTTGTTGGGCTCGGGAGTAGGGATGACCTGCCCTGGAGCAGGAAGCCTGTGCTTGATGTCGGCAGTCAGATATCTGACCCCCCCTAAGCTTCACGATGTCCTTCTCTGTGACCGAGGAGGCCATCCACCGGCCGTGAAGGTTGGATCCGGACATGATTGAAGATCCAAAGTGCTTGAGTTTGGGCTTCGGGTGTTAGAACTCGACATGCGAAAAGGCACAAGCATGGTAAAAAAGAGGGATAGGCCTCGACCCCTCTATAAAGGGGGTGAATATCAAGTGTCCTCAGCGTAACTGCTCGGGACTTACCTAAAAACACGGAGTCATACCAACAGGCGTCGTGGGGTTGCATGCGCCCGTATTGATAGAAGATCCCGCGATAAGAGGAACATGATCCCTGTTTTGGCAAGGCGTGCCAATGAAACTGCCTCGCAACACATATCGAGGTAGGCTGAGAAAAACCAGTCCATGCTGGACCAGGCCACGACATAAGGGCACACCGTTAAAAAAATATTGTTGTTGCCAGCAGATCAGATTTGTGAAGTGTTATGCTCTCTATAGTGGTGTGCGGAAATTATCTCGCAGAGCCGGACACAATCCTTAATCTACGGGTCTTGTCCATCACATCATTCCACTAATGATGTGATCCCGTTATCAAATGACAACTCATGTCCATGGCTTGGAAACTTAACCATCTTTAATCAACGAGCTAGTCTAGTAGAGGCATACTAGGGACATGTTGTTTTGTCTATGTATTCACACATGTATCAAGTTTCCGGTTAATACAATTCTAGCATGAATAATAGACATTTATCATGAATAAGGAAATATAAAATAAAAACTTTATTATTGCCTCTTGGGCATATTTCCTTCACAATCTTCATTGAAAGTCTGTATAAAACCATATGCTTTGACCACCTCATCAAAGCGTATATTCCAACTCCGAGATGCTTGCACCAGTCCATAGATGGATCGCTGGAGCTTGCACACTTTGTTAGAACCTTTAGGATTGACAAAGCCTTCTGCTTGCATCATATAGAACTCTTCTTTAAAAATCCATTAAGTATTGCAGTTTGACATCCATTTGCCAGATTTCATGAATTGCTGCAATTGCTAACATGATTCGGACAGACTTAAGCATTGCTACGGGTGAGAAAGTCTCATCGTAGTCAACTCATTAAACTTGTTGAAAACCTTTTGTGACAAGTCGAGCTTTGTAGACAGTAACATTACCATCAGCGTCAGTCTTCTTCTTGAAGATCCATTTATTTTCTTGGCTGGTCGATCATCGGGCAAGTCCACCAAACTCCACTCTTTGTTCTCATACATGGATCCTATGTCAGATTTCATGGCCTCAAGCCATCTATCAGAATCTAGGCTCATCATATCTTCTTCATAGTTCGTAGATCCACTCTGGTAACATGACTTGACGCCTTGGTCTAGTAACATGACTTTTAGAATAGGATTACCGTACCACTCTGGTGCGGATCGTGCTCTGGTTGACCTATGAGGTCCAGTAGTAACCTGATCTGAAGTTTCATGATCATCATCAGTAGCTTCCTCTCCAGTTGGTGTAGGCATCACGGGAACGGATTTCTCTGATTTGCTACTTTCCAAATTGAGAGAAGGTACAATTACCCCATCAAGTTCTACTTTCCTCCCACTCACTTCTTTCGAGAGAAACTCCTTCTCTAGAAAGGTTCCATTCTTGGCAACAAAGATCTTGCCTTCGGATCTGTGGTAGAAGGTGTACCCAATTGTTTCCTTAGGGTATCCTATAAAGACGCATTTCTCCGATTTGAGTTTGAGCTTTTCAGGCTGAAGCCTTTTGACATAAGTGTCGCAACCACAAACTTTAAGAAACGACGGCTTATGTTTCTTGCCAAACCATAGTTCATACAATGTCGTCTCAACGGATTTAGGCAGTGCCCTATTTAACGTGAATGCGGCTGTCTCTAATGCATAACCCCAAAATGATAGTGGTAAATCGGTAAGAGACATCATAGACCGCATCATATCTAATAAAGTACGGTTACGGCGTTCGGACACACCATTATGCTGTGGTGTTTTGGGTGGCATGAGTTGTGAAACAATTCCACATTGTTTTAAATGAAGGCCAAACTCGTAACTCAAAAATTCACCTCCGCAATCAGATCGTAAAAACTTTATTTTCTTGTTACGATGATTCTCCACTTCACTCTGATTTTTTTTGAACTTTTCAAATGTTTCAGACTTGTGTTTCATTAAGTAGATATATCCATATCTGCTTAAATCATTTGTGAAGGTTAGAAAATAACTATACCCGCCACGTGCTTCAACACTCATTGGACTGCATACATCGGTATGTATTATTTCCAATAAGTCATTAGCTCGCTCCATTGTTCCGGAGAACGGAGTTTTTAGTCATCTTGCCCATGAGGCATGGTTCACAAGTATCAAATGATTCATAATCAAGTGATTCCAAAAGTCCATCCGCATGGAGTTTCTTCATGCGCTTTACACCAATATGACCTAAACCGCAGTGCCACGAGTATGTTGCACTATCATTATCAACTTTGCATCTTTTGGCATCAACATTATGAATATGTGTATCACTACGCTCGAGATTCAACAAACCATTTGCATTGGGTGTATGACCATAGAAGGTTTTATTCATGTAAACAGAACAACAATTATTCTCTGACTTAAATGAATAATCGTATTGCAATAAACATGATCCAATCATATTCATGCTCAACGCAAACACCAAGTAACATTTATTTAGGTTGAACACTAATCCCGAAGGTAGAGGGAGTGTGCGGTGGTGATCGTATCAACCTTGGAATCACTTCCAACACACATCATCACCTCGCCCTTAACTAGTCTATGTTTATTCTGCACCTCCTGTTTCGAGTTACTAATCTTAGCAACTGAACTAGTATCAAATACCCAGGGGATACTATGAAAACTAGTAAGGTACACATCAATAACATGTATATCAAATATACCTTTGTTCATTTTGCCATCCTTCTTATCCGCCCAGTATTTGGGGCAGTTCCGTTTCCAGTGACCATTTGCTTTGCAGTAGAGGCACTCAGTTTCAGGCTTGGGTCCATCTTTGGGCTTCTTCATGGGAGCAACAACTTGCTTGCCATTCTCCTTGAAGTTCCCTTTCTTTCCCTTGCCCTTTTTTCTTGAAACTAGTGGTCTTGTTGACCATCAACACTTCAAGCTTTTTCTTGATTTCTACCTTCGCCGATTTCAGCATCGCGAAGAGCTCGGGAATCATTTTCGTCATCCCTTGCATATTATAATTCATCACAAAGTTCTAGTAGCTTGGTGATAGTGACTAGAGAACTCTGTCAATCACTATCTTATCTGGAAGATTAACTCCTACGTGATTCAAGTGATTGTAGTACCCAGACATTCTAAGAATATGCTCATTGGTTGAGCTATCCTCGTCCATCTTGTAGGCAAAGTATTTGTCAGAGGTCTCATACCTGTCGATTGGGCATGAGTCTGAAATACTGATTTCAGCTCTTGGAACATCTCATATGCTCCGTGGCGTTCAAAGCATTTTTGAAGTCCCGGTTCTAAGCCGTAAAGCATGGCGCACTAAACTATCAAGTAGTCATCATATTAAGCTTGCCAAATGTTCATAACGTCTACATCTGCTCCTGCAATAGGCTTGTCACCTAGCGGTGCATCAAGGACATAATTCTCTATGCAGCAATGAGGATAATCCTCAGATCACGGACCCAGTCTGCATCATTGCTACTATCATCTTTCAACTTATTTTTCTCTAGGAACATACCACAAATAAATGGGGAGCTACAACGCAAGCTATTAATCTACAACATAATATGCAAATACTATCAGGACTAAGTTCATGATAAATTAAGTTCATTTAATCAAATTACTTAAGAACTCCCACTTAAATAGCCATCCGTCAAGTCATCTAAGTGATACGTGATCCAAATCAACGAACCCATGTCCGATCATCACGTGAGATGGGGTAGTCATCAATGGTGAACATCTCTATGTTGATCATATCTACTATATGATTCGCGTTCGACCTTTCGGTCTCTAGTGTTCCGAGGCCATGTCTGTACATGCTAACCCGAGTATCCGCATGTGCAAAACTGTCTTGCACCCGTTGTATGTGAACGTAGAGTCTAACACTCTCGATCATCACGTGGTGTCTCAAGACAACGAACTGTCGCAATTAATGGTGCATACTCAGGGAGAATGCTTATACCTTGAAGTTTAGTGAAGGGATCATCTTATAATGATACCACCGTACTAAGCAAAATAAGATGCATAAAAGATAAACATAACATGCAATCAAAATATGTGACATGATATGGCCATCATCTTGTGCTTTTGATCTCCATCTCCAAAGCATCTTCATGATCTACATCGTCACCGGCTCGACACCTTGATCTCCATCATAGCGTTGTGGTCGTCTCGTCAACTATTGCTTCTACAACTATTGCTAACTCATAGCGATAAAGTAAATCAATTACATGGCGTGTGCATTTCATACAATAAAGGGACAACCATATGGCTCCTGTTGGTTGCCAGATATCTTACAAAACATGATCATCTCATACAATAATGTATATCTCATCATGTCTTGACCATATCACATTACAACATACCCTGCAAAAACAAGTTAGACGTCCTCTACTTTGTTGTTGCAAGTTTTACGTGGCTGCTACGAGCTTCTAGCAAGAACCGTTCTTACCTACGCGTAAAACCACAACGGTTTTTCGTCAAGTTTGCTGTTTTAACCTTCTTCAAGGACCGGCCGTAGTCAAATTTGATTCAACTAAAGTAGGAGAAACAGACACTCGCCAGCCCCCTTTATGCAAAACTAGTTGCAAGTCTGTCGGTGGAACCGGTCTCATGTACGTGGACATGTAAGATTGGTCCGGGGTGCTTCATCCCACAATACCACCGAATCAAAATAAGACGTTGGTGGTAAGTAGTATGACTATCACCGCCCACAATTCTTTGTGTTTTACTCATGCATATCATCTACGCATAGACCTTGCTCATGATGCATTGTTGGGAATTGTTGCATGCAAAACAAAAAATATTCTACGCACACATAATGATCTATCCATGGAGATGCATAGCAACGAGGGGGAGAGTGTGTCTACCTACCCTCGTAGACCGTAAGCAGAAGCGCTTCACAACGTTGTTGATGTAGTCGAACTTCTTTGTGCTTCAACTGATCAAGCACCGAACGCACGACACCTCCGCGTTTTGCACACGTTCAGCTCGGTGACGTCCCTTGCCTTCTTGATCCAGCAAGATGTCGAGGTAGTAGATGAGTTCCGTCAGCACGACGGCGTGGTGACGGTGATGGTGAAGTGATCTCTGTAGGGCTTTGCCTAAGCATTATGAAAATATGACCGGGGTGTGTAAACGATAGAGGGGGGTGCCGCACACGGCAAGGCAATAGTCTATTGTGGGCTAGGCGCCCCCCTCCTCATATATATAGGTGGGAGGGAGGGAGGAGCAGCCATAGGAGGCGCCCAAGTAGGAGGAATCCTCTTGGAGTCCCTCCCAAGCCGAGCGCCCCTGCCATATATAACCGAGGGGGAAGGAAAGAGGGGGAAGAGGGAAGAAAGTAGGAATCCTAACCCACACTTACCTTGCCCTCCCCTCTTTCCTTCTCCTCCTCATAGGGCTGGCCTCTATAGGGGCGCACCAGCCCCTAGTGGGCTGGTGTGTTCCATCACTTGGCCCATAAGGCACATATCTTTGCCGGGGGTGCCCGAAACTCCTTTCCAGTGACCGGATAAGTACGCGGTACCCTCCGAAACATTTTCGGTGTCCGAATACCATCGTCCTATATATCAATCTTTACCTCTCGACCATTTCGAGATTCCTCGTCATGTCCGCGATCTCATCCGGTACTCCGAACAACATTCGGTCACCAAATCATATAACTCATATAACACTATATCGTCAACGAACATTAAGCGGGCGGACCGTACGGGTTCGAGAACTATGTAGACATGACCGAGACACCTCTCCGATCAATAAACAATAGCGGAACCTGGATGCCCATATTGGCTCCTACATATTCTACGAATATCTTTATCGGCCGAACCGTTATGACAACATACGTAATTCCCTTTGTCCATCGGTATGTTACTTGCCCGAGATTCGATTGTTGGTATCTCTATACCTAGTTCAATCTCGTTACCGGCAAGTCTCTTTACTCGTTATGTAATACATCACCTCGTGACTAACTCCTTAGTCATTTGCTTGCAACCTTATGATGTGTATTACCGAGAGGGTCCAGAGATACCTCTTTGATACTCGGAGTGACAAATCCTAATCTAGATCTATGCCAACTCAACAAACACCTTCGGAGATACCTGTAGATCATGTTTATAATCACTCTGTTACGCTGTGACGTTTGATAGCACACAAGGCATTCCTCCGGTATCCGGGAGTTGCGTAATCTCATAGTCGAAGGAATATGTATCTGACATGAAGAGAGCAATAGCAATGAAACTGAACGATCATTATGCTAAGCTACCGGATGTGTCTTGGTCCATCACATCATTCTTCTAATGATGTGATCCCGTTATCAAACCACAACTTGCCATGGTTAGGAAACCTTAACCATCTTTGATCAACGAGCTTAGTCTAGTAGAGGCTCACTAGGGACACGGTGTTTGTTTATGTATTCACACATGTATTTAAGTTTCCGATCAATACAATTCTAGCATGAATAATAAACCTTTATCATGAATAAGGAAATATGAAATAACAACTTTATTATTGCCTCTAGGACATATTTCCTTCAATTAGCTAAAACATAGATTGATCATACATCAATAGCTGCAACTTGCAAATAATAATTTTTGCTAGTTGTGACTTTCTTAGATTATTTTGCTTGTTGCGCCATAACGAATGTTGATACTTATGTATTAATAAGTATGGTCGTGTGCATCGGTGTGTGGTCGTCCTTAGTTCAGTCTGCGAGGGCACGAGAGCTTTTGGAGTATTGGTGCAGCCACTGGTTGATGATCACACATGATTCGTTCAACCAATTTGGATGACGATCTAATAATACGCTATGTATGTAGCCATATATTCTTATTTTTGCCAATTGTGGTTTTTTTAGTTTATTTTTCTTGTTGCGCCATAACAAATGTTGATATTTAAGTCTTAATAAGTAGGGTTGTGTGCATCACAACGATGCACATGCCAGGATATTTCTTTTTCTTTCAAACAAAAAATACTAGATCTTTTACATTCAAGAGAAAGTATATCCACATTTATGCATCAAATTTTGCAAATACATACTCCGTTCATTTCAAAATAGATGATCCAATCTTGTACTAAAGTTAATATAAAGTTAAATCATCCATTTTGGAACGGAGGCATATGATCATGACGGAACGGCGACACTTGCGAGCACTAGGAAGGGAGGGGGTAGAAACCGAATGGAGCTAGAGCGCGGGGGGAGCAAAGGACGCGGAAGCACATGCACCTACAAGGGGAGCACCGCACATGGGAATCTGGGTCGTGTAGCTCTAGCTCTCACCACTTTGCTGGAATCTGCTCTCCTTTTACAATGAGCAGCACGAGCCTAGTACAAAGGAAGAGTATGAGTAACACATCACACATCGCAGACGAGACCGATCGATTAGCCAGGAGCTTAAATATCTTATCTTGGCGGGGTAACTGTGGAGGCACAGTGAACGTACTGCCCCCAAGATCCTGGATTGCGCTGTCTTTCCTCTCTCAATCACTCACGCTCCCCAACAAAAGTTGATGGCGAAGAATGGCAAACCAATTAAGCACCTCATAACATCCGGAATACTGCTTCCGTTTATAATGTAAGGTGTTTGTTAATAAATGTCTTACATTATGGGACGGAGGAGTAGCTTTCTATCAAAAGGGTCAAGGACGATAGACATTTCATGATGGAGGCTACTGCTGATCTGCAGAGAAAATAATTCAGGTAGCTTGCCCTTGGCGTACTAAAAATCGTTATCATGCATGTCACTCGTCACCATGGGTTCAGAGCAGCAACTTGCGAGCCCTCGCATGGCCGTGGGCATGTACATTGTACGAAAGCTGTACCGTGCACTGTACGACTCCGGCTTGCTGGCCATAGCGTTGGTTGGTGGTGCAGTGCGGTGGGGGTCACAGCCGGATCGCCCGTCACCGGGACAGGGAGAAGGCACACTTGGATGCCAGAGGCGCGAGGGGATTGACGGCTCGACGCGATGGACTTGATGCACCAGCCGGAGCCTTGGGGTCGCCCCGGGTTAAAATTTCTGTGCGCGCCAACCCCACGGCGTCAAGTGCACGCTCCGTTGGGCTGTGGAGACTGGATGCAAGTTGTAAATTTCAACCCCAGCGGCAGCATTCCAACTTCCAAGTCCGGGATGATTTCACCGGGAACTTTACACATCTTGCCGGGATCCGAACTGATTTCCAATATGATGACAGGGAATGGCATATTGGTGGGAGGGGATAGGAGGTCCAGCGTGCAGGATGAGCGTGATCTGTGCTGAAAGGGAAGGCGGGGATGGACGGGCCACCAGCCTTGCTAGTTTTGGATATGCATGCACTGCGCCTTCGCTGGTCGTCTACCTACCCGCTTTCTCGCTCCCTCGCCCTCTATGATTGGAGCCACGGCCGGCAAAGTCTCCATGCTTCGTTGGCCAAAGAAGGCATGGCGGCGCCTCTCTCACCCAACTGATTTTAACCCACCCAGATCTTTCTCACCCGGATTGAAACTTGTTACTTCCGGTTTCAACCTGGAAGCGTATGGAAAGCTACCTTATTTTTTCTTTTTTAAAAACTTTCAATCTATTCATCAAATGTTATGGTAGTATAAAGAACACAAAAAATAATAGAAATTACATTCAGGTTCATCGACCACTTAGCGACGACTACAAGCGCTGGATTCGACTCGCCGCCGTCATCGGAGCCGGACAAAATTTATTGTAGTAAACAGTTGAAAAGTCGTCATATTCATTAGGCTAAGCCATGTCAATCATTTCAACGCAGACGTAGTAAATCAGTTCAACGTAGACGTTGTTACACAAGGAGCCGATAAGCCAAGAAGCTCGAGTGACTTGTTAGAGACTTTATGTCGATATATCAGGCTTACATGTTTTGTGTGATCCCATCATCATTTTAGGCCACTTTGTGGGGGGAGGGTCCTATATGGCCTTTTCTAGATTGGT
>NC_041391.1:471563718-471565803 GCF_002162155.2 Triticum dicoccoides | reverse complement strand
ACCACCACCGGGTTTTGGGAACCTTCCCATGAAGGTTCTGCTTGTTTATTCTTCACATTTTTCTTTTGGTTTTCTCCGAGCATGTTTTCCTAAATTATTTTTTTCAAAAGTCAATGGTTGATAACATTCAACCAGTCCATTGGTCAACCAGCATAGCTACGCCAGCTTAGCGCTCGGGCGTGAGAGCCAGTTGGCCTAGCCGGCGCCATTCTAGAGCTCTTCCTATATGTCGCATTTTGCGTCGATTTCTTTTGGGAAACACACATTTTGCGCCAAATAGACCCCAAACACACATAGCATGTGGGCCGGCCCATTAAGCGGCATTCACTTGCTTCGGTTCTTTGCTTCACGTTTTACTCTAGTAAACATATTGTAGCGCCGCCGCCCCATGCTAGCTCCCCCCTCGCCGCCACCAAAGTAGGTCTCCGGGCAAGCCAGGGCGGCCGACGAGGACGGTGGCGGCGAGGATCTGCTGCTCCGCCTCCGTGCGGAGAGCCTCGGACGCCGAGGCGGCGGCCTCGGAAGGAGAGGCGATGGCTGGCTCTCCGGCGAGCAGTGGTCGCGGGTGCTGCTCCGCCCCCTCGGCCGCGCGGGCGGCGTGGTGGCGGCGGTCGTTTGGTGGCTGGTCTTCGCGTGCGGTCTTCTCCGGCGGTCGGCGCCAGATCTGCAGGTCTTTCCCTCCCCCTCTCATAGCTCCTTCCACCCCGGCGCTGCTGGTCCTTGGCGGTCCCTGGTCGCCGGATCTGGCGCGTTTGGGATGCGGGAGTGGCGGCAGTCCGGGAGAAATCCTTGGCCGGTGTGGCCCGGCCACGACGGTGACGACATCAGTTGCTGCCGTGCCCCTCCCTGGAGGCTCCGTCGAGGTTCTGTTCCCCTCTCCCCCTCTCGCACTAGGTGAAAACCTCATCCTTTTGGATGGGGCGGCAGCGGCGCTCTACGCCGTCACCTTCCTGGAGGTGCCGCTCAGGTGGTCCGAGAGTTGCGAGGGCGTTCTGATTTGAGGATTGGGGGATCGACGGTCGCATTGTCCGATTTTATCGTTCTACGCTTCCTTCCTCAGCACCTTCGATCTTGATAGCTTCATCCCTTCGTGTGTGGCTCTATGCGTGTGGGCGAGGATCTTCCAAGGCGAGCTCGTCTCAGCTGGGGGCGGGGCTGAGTATCTCCCAAGGTTGTTCGTGGCTGCCATCTTATCTGGCTCTAGGGTGAGCTTCCCCATCTTCCGACGGTACGACGTCCTTCGAGCCAGGACGAGGGGCAGGGGTCCTCTTCGGAGATGGTTTCGGGTAGTTTGTTGCAGCTCACCACTCCTGGTGCAGATGAGGGCATGCTCCCTGCCTATGATGGGTCTCATCTTGTTAGTGCTTCCGCTCCACCTCTGGTGCTCATTCTGCGGCTGGGTACATCATCGACATCAAGCGAAGCTTTGTTGTCCATTATGTTGTAGTGCTTGGTGTTGTTGAGGTTTGTAAGTTGTCTAGTAGCACCATGTATCTGTCGTCCTTTTCTTTTTCCTCTTGTAAGGTGCTGTCCGATGTAACTCCTGGCCGGTTGATGACTTTGTTAATTTAAAGCCGGGCTCTCTCTCGAGCCTTCATTCTAAAAAAAAACATATTGTAGCGACTCCGTGACACTGTAGTGACTCGGACTACTATAGTTAGACACTGCGGTATGTAGTTCTTTCGGACATTCTTTTAAATAGCTTTTTAGAAACATGAACATTTTTTGAAATTCTGAACAGTTTTTTTGAAAACATGAGCATTTTAGGATAAGTTTTTGTAAAAAAAATTGGGAAGATTTTCGGGGGGAAATTGGGAACATTTTTTGAAGACACGAATATTTTTTAATTCCGATCATTTACTAGGAACACAAACAAACTTTGAAATTCCTGAAAATTTCTTGAAAAAACGTAATGGATTTTGAAAT
Source organism: Triticum dicoccoides (assembly GCF_002162155.2). NCBI lineage: Eukaryota > Viridiplantae > Streptophyta > Magnoliopsida > Poales > Poaceae > Triticum > Triticum dicoccoides. The sequence goes on along the minus strand of NC_041391.1, from coordinate 471,563,877 downwards.
TGCAAACCTTTTTCGAAAACATGAATTTAATTTGAAATTCCCATTTTTTCTGAAAAGGAAAGAATTTTTGTAAAACCTAAATATTTTTTGTAACTCGAACATTAAAAATATTTTTTGTAATTTCCTAATATTAAAAAAATAGATAAGAATAGAAAAGAA
>NC_041391.1:471534212-471563416 GCF_002162155.2 Triticum dicoccoides | reverse complement strand
AGGGTGCAGTAGCCCCAACTGAAGCTTATATAGCTCTCTCAGCATAGGGCATAACACCACAACAACATTTTGATGGAAGGCTCCATCTCGGCGGCGCCATGGCGGCGAGGTCGAGGTATCCGTGGGAGTTTGTTTTCTGTCGTTCTAGTGGTGTGGTGGATCTGGTGTCCCTTGGTGGACTGAAGGTGTGCGCCTCGGGCGGTGTTGTTTGTTTGTAGGGGATGATGCTCATCCATGATCTAGTATGGTGTCCGCGAGTGGTGGCTCCGGTCCTATGCCTTGGTAACATCGACGGTAGGCGACAGTTCTAGGAGGCGAGGAGTATGGGGACATTCCCCGGTCAACGTGCCACAAAGAATTTGGCTCCGCCGGCGGCGGGCCTCTCCATCGACTCACAAGCTCTTTCGGGCAATGGTGCTCTATCAACTCCAACAATGGATTGCAGCAAGAATAGCGGTTGTATTGATCCTGAACGTGTATTTTTCCTTGCCTTTATTTGCGATTCCATGTGCATGCGTTGTATTGCGTCTTGCTATGAGTGATTAGTGATAATCTTCTAAAAACATTTTGATGAAAGAAAATAAAGTTGCACTCATCATATTTATTGGGGTTAATTAGAGGTTGACACACGGCTTTCATTGTGTGCGCGCTCTTGAGGACATCTCCAAAGTGGAGCATCTATTGGACAACATCAAATGCCCGTGGACGCGTCTGACCATTTCCGTGGACAGTAGATGGATAGCCGACCATCCAATCGTGGACACCAATAGTTTTCCCCATTTGAAACGAATAGAGCATAAAGCATAGGCGATATGAAGCTAAACCAATGAACTTCAATGAAGTTTTGGTATATTTACAATGAAACGACGAAATTTAACAAGTTCAAACTAAATTCAAAGTAAACAACAGTAAAGTAAGTGAGATACTGGCCCATGAACTCGTAGGCATCGCCTCCGAGGCCATCAACACCTCCGCCATCGTCCACTCTGTCATCCGAGTCACCTTTGTTGATGTGCCTATGGTGGAATACCCGCCGGGCTTTGCGGTATCCCAGCCCTGCAACCGCGGCGAACTCGTGCTTGAGGCACTCCGCCGCATTGTCCAACGCCTTGCGCCGCTTGTCTTCGACGACGTTGGCAGCTCGAATGAAGGCGACATGCTCGAACTCCACTAGTACCCCTCAAAGGTGCTGGTCATTGAGCGGCGTCGGCAGCTCGGACGAAGGAGACACGCTCAGACTCTGGTATCCCCACTAGGAGAAGCTGGTCGTTGAATCAGAGCCGACTAGGGCGTTCCACTCGATGGTGGTTCTAGACTGGTCCTCGCCCAAGCCTTCGTGGGCACCGGGTCAACGAGCAACCATGCCGACACCACCCGGGGCTACCTGAACACTGGTCGGCGTTGCACATTGCATCACCCTTGGTGTTCTGCCTCCGAGAGGCACTCCTCGCTGTTGAGGAGGATGCGCCACCGACTCCGGTGCTTGGGTCAAAGTGGCAATGGGTACTCGCAACCCGCGAACCCACTGGGTAAAAACCCTATTAGGGTAAGGGTTTGAGAAAAATAAATACCCATGGGTTCATAAATGGAAAAAAATATACCCATCGGGTAAGCCGGGTAAGGGTATGGGAAGGCAATACCCATACCGGCGCTCCCAAATTCTCATATATTAATTCATTCTAATAGGTAGGTCCCTTGTGTCATTCACTAAAGGATAAAAAAAATTACTCGCTTTACCTAGGCTAACGCAGCCGGTAACCTCGACCACTAATCCCCTCCCCTTGTCTATGTGGATGATCTTGTCTAAATGTGTTGACTTGTTTTGTGAGAGAAAATTGTGTCCCTCTTGTTTGTCTTGTAATTGGAAAAAACAAAAAAGAACATATTTGAATGTTTCTCTAAAAAGTTCACTTACAGACTACTCATCCATGGACCTAATTGGACATTGTTTAGTAGTGCAAGCTTATTGCTATCCACTACTGAAAATTAATGCCGTTGTTTTTATTCCACGACACAATAAATCATATAGGGTGGGTTTGTTATGATAACACCCCTTAAGAGTCTTATTCTGATAACACCTGGCTTATTCTGCACATCACCCACCCGAGCGTCGCTGCCCCTCCCCTCCCCGTCTTCTTCTGTGGGAGCGGCCTGGGAGCGTCACCGCCCCTTCCCTCCCCTCCCCGTCTTCTTCTGCGGGAGCGGCCTGGGAGCGCCGCCGCCCCTCCACTCCCCGCCTTCTTCCGTGGCAGCGGCCTGGGAGTGCCGCCGCCCCTCTCGTCCCCGCCTTCTTCTGCGGTAGTGGCATGCGACCGCCGCCTCCCCTCCCCTTCCCGCCTTCTTCCGCGACAGCGGCCTCGAAGCGATACCGCCCCTCCCCTCCCTGCTTTCTCCGGCGGTGGTAGCCTGGGAGCGCTGCCGCCCCTCCCTTTCGAGCCTTCTCCAGCGGCCATGGCCGGGAGCCACGCCGCCCCTCCCCTCGCAGCCTTATTTCACGGTAGCGGCCAAGCAGCACCGCCGCCCATCGCCTCTCGGCCTTCTCCAGCGGCAGCAACTGAGCAGCGTCATTCGCATATCGGCCTTCTTCCACGGCAGCAGCTTGTTAGCGTCGCCACTAATCTCCTCCGGGCCTTCTTCCACGGCGTTGAGCGGTGCGTCATTAAGTACCTCTCCTTCATCACATGTGGATTGGTGCTGCCTTGACATAACACCAATTCGAGCAAGGAGGATTGTGCGCAAGGTTCCTTCATCCATGGCAGCTTCTTGGATGAAGGCTGCAACGACCTTCAGCACAAATCCTCCATCTCCACTCACCATGAGCAACGTCTAGAACGTTGATGAACTTCTGAAGGGAAAGTGGACTGCACGGGTGAACGCAAAAGTGGTGCAGATGGACGAGAAGGGAGCTTCCTCCCGCAAACTCAAGAAAGCACTACAACACGAGGTAAGTAGTACACTTCCTCATCTATCTCAGTTTACTTATTCCAGACAAAGCAGTACACGAGGTAAGCATTACACTTCCTCAACACGCGGTTCAGTATGCCTCCAAAAATGATGCAGTGCGGTTACTTCAGTTTGCCATGATTAAAGTTGAAGTGCAGTAGCTAGGCTATGTAGTATGGTTGTATAGTTTAAATATGGACAATGTTGCAGTGCGGTTACTTCAGTTCACCATGTTGGATGATGCAGTCCGCGTGCATTAGTTCGCAGTACCCTTTCAAACACAATGCAGTTCGTATGATTCAGTTCATTTTAACTGACAATGCAGCTCGACCTCTTTGTGCAGGAAATGACGCTCAACAGATTCAAAATGCCGCGCATAATTGACAATCCAGGAACCATCAACTTTCAGAAGAGTCAAGCTTCTTCCAGAAGAGACACTGGCTGGGTTACCCCTAAGGTTCCTCGAGGATTCTTCATGACAACAAACAGGGTGCAATACTCTCTGGAAGAAGATTTTTTCAAGGAAGAAGAGGTAGTCAAAGATGACGATGATGTCACCCTCATGTGGGAGGGCACTCAGGACAGGATGACGAAGATGATGACAATGAAGATGATCCAATAACAATTCTCAACCCAGAGTACAAGAACGAGTTCACTACATTTGGACAGCATGTCCGAACAGACAACAATGATGCTGTTGACCATGATGTTGCAGAAGATGATGATTATGATGATGTGCCGCCGCTCCAACAATTTCAAACAAATCCAATGAGACATCACCACAACACTGGATTACCACCGCATCCACCTGCTGCACCACAAAACAGAGCTCAGCGTGCACATGCTGCACCGAAAAACAAACATCCGAGTGGACCTGCTGCACCAAAAAACAGAGCTCCGAGTGGACCTACTGCATCAACTTTAACACTGCGACTACCAAGGGTGCCTCAATCCAAAGTCAATGGCAGGAGGTACAAGTCCTACTCACTATTGCCACCGCCAGATCCTCAACTACACATATCTGCTATAACCCCACCATGTCCAATACAACCCGGCGAGCTGCAAACGCCATCGGATGAACGACATTACACACATGTAAGTTTATGTCCTGAAAAAATAATAATATTTGTAGCCCATTCAGATAAACATTGCAGTGCACACTGATATTTCATGTGAAGTTTCGCCTAACATCTAATACAATCGACTCTTTTAAAAACTTAGTAACATTGGAGTGCTTTCTTAACTCATATGCAGTCCTCGTATTTAAACAGAACAATACACTTTGTCTCATAGAGCATTGCACTTGATGTAGTATAAAAACATGCTGCTGAACCTCATTCCTGTCGCTGGAATGAAGTTCAGCATGTACAAAAACGCATGAGACTTCTACAACACTTATGCAAGATATGCAGGGTTTGGCATAGCAAGAGGGAAAAACACAAGACAAATGCCTACATTGTCTGCTGAAGAGAAGAGGCGCACAAGCAGACTGTGTCAGATTATGTCTAGAAACGTGAGAAGACGTCAAAAAGGATTGGCTGCAAAGCAAAAATTAGAGAGAAAGAGAGGAAGAATGGCAGATTTGTGATAGAAATGGTTGAGATCAACCACAATCACAAGATGCTAGAAAGCCCCGGAATGCTTTTGCACATGCACTCACACAAAAGAGATGATCCTTTGATTGACCAGTTGGTGAAGGACATGTTAGCTCGACAACCACACACACGCATAGGTGATGTCAATGCTGTTGCGTATGTCCGGTGGTTTGTAGTTCATGGGACATACTAGCCGTGACTAGGTCAACAAGTAAGCACGTCACAGAACATATCGCTTGAGAATTCTACGGGTAATTATTTCCTGTTTGATAAGATGAGTTTGCATTGCGTTTGAAATGCAGGAAACAGAAGTTTGCTAGAGAAGAGTCTGAAGATGACGTCAAGAAACTTCTGGATTGCTTCGACAAGATGCAGAAGATCAACCTAGAGTTCTTCTATGATTATGACATCGATGCAGATAACGGTGTAAGAAATGTCTTTTGGGCCAACGCAAGTTGCAAATGATCGTATGAAGATTTTGGAGACTACATTACATTTGACACGACATATAAAAGTAACAAATTCCACGTGCCGCTGGGAGTCTTCGTGGGAGTGAAACATCATCTACAGAGCACCATATTTGTTGTCTCCCTTGTGCGAGATGAAACAATACCATCGTTTGAGTGGGTTTTCAAAACATTCTTGAGGTGTATGAACAACAAGCCGCCAATCTGCATCCTCGTAGGTACAAAAAACAACACCTGTATACTTATGTTTGTTTGGTACACATAAACAACTTAATAAAAAAACACTATTTGTGCCTCTCGGACAAAGGTTCTTCGATGAAGGCAGCATTGAAAACTAGCCTCCCAGATACATTACATAAGTTATGTCGATGGTACATCATGAAGAAATACAAAGACCACCTCACCTTGTTGTATAAGGCGCACGAGAAACTCAAGGATGAACTCACTGCGGTGCTGAACCACCCACTAATGCAGTCAGAATTTGAACGAGCATGGAAGGACCTCATGCAGAAATACAACTTGCAAAACGATGAAATGATGAATTCCCTGTGGGATGACAGGCACGAGTGGATCTCGGCTTACTAAAAGAATTTTTTTGTGCTCAGATGACTTCCACGCAGAGAAGCGAGAGGATGAACCGCATATTGAAGAAAAACTTCGTCAAAGAGAAGAATAATATCCATCTATTTGATCAACAAGTGGACAAATGCATTCAGACTAGGAGGGTTGTCGAGCACGCAGAGACAATAGGAAATGAGGTAAATAAAATGTCCATAAAAAACTGCTAAATAACTACAAAAACAAACAGTATTTTCATTTCCCTGATTCGTAACGTTGCATTTCTGATCATGTAGTCAGAGGTAAAGACAAGAACCTAGTTTTGTTTCGAAGTTCAGCTGTCAAAAGTGTATACAAGGGCAGTTTTTGCAGATTTCAAAGAAACACTATACCGCAATACTGCATTCACAACAGAACGGTGCCCTGAGAACTGGATAAAGTGCCTCGTACACCACTACAACAGATGAGATGCATTTTATTGGGCAATGCATGATTTCCAAGTGGTCGCCGATGAACAGAATGGTGTCTATGAATGTGAGTAGAAAATCCTAATTTCTGAACACACACAGGTGCGGCTCGCTAGCACAAAAAACCCTAATTTCTGAAAGTCGTGCATGAAGCTCACTTACTAAACTTTAAAAGTCCACATGCATGAGTAACTCACAAAACCAAGTGAATTTCACTTCCTTAAAATGAACAAATAACAAAAAAATGTTTATTAATTTAATGCAGTTCACTTACAAAACAAAGAAACATGTGTTGTTCGCAGGGCTATTTTGCGTCCATGTGCTATGCATGCTTTCTCACGTAAGAGTACTCAAGATTCCTGAGGTGTACATCATGAAAAGATACACCCGGAATGCAAGATCAAATGCAACATTTGACAAAAGAGACTACGAACAAACAACACCAGATGGAAGTTCGTTATTTTGTTGTAGAAAATTGCTGTCAGAAATTGCAATGGACCATGCAAACAGAGTGACAAGATCCAACGCCGGGACCACAGAGCATTGTCTGGTATGAGGGCACTGATCGAGGAAGTTTATGTGCTCAATCTAGAAAAAGAGAAGAAGAAGCAAAAATAAAACAAGCAGAGAAATCCCAGCTTGACAAGAATACCGAGCAAGTAGAAAATACGGAACACCGCGCAACTGCTGCAATAAAAAAGAAACAATTCTTCCACATCCTATTTCAAACATGAGAGGAAGGAAGAAAGGGGGCGGTGCAACCCAAAGAAACATTGCATGCAAGGACAAAAATGATGACAAAAACAGTAAGCCACAGCCTGAGTTGGATAGTGATGGTCAGCCACTGGGAATAAGAAGGTGCACGACATGTAATGCCATCAACGGCCACAATTCCAGGACATGTAAAAAAAGACATGAACAAGAAAACCAAGGCCATGGTGATACACAACCAAACAAAGATTCCACTGACAACACTAAGAAATGGATGAAACCGAGACGTTGCAGCATCTGCAAAAAGAGGAAGAGACACAATTCAAGAACCTGTCCCAAAAGAATAAGGTCACAAAACAAGGAAGATGAAGAAGATGAAATCATAGAAGAAGATGGTGATACAACTGAAGAAGAAGTGGCTTATGAAGAAGCAGATGAAGAAGAGGAGCAGGAAGAAGAAGAAAGTGAAGACGACGAAGAACATGATGAAACTGAAGAAGAAGTGGCTTATGAAGAATAAGATGAAGAAGAGGAGCAGAAGGAAGAAGAGAGTGAAGAGGACGAAGAACATGATGAAACAATGCCCACAAGACCACGAAACAAGAGGCAGAAAACATAAAGGAATGCTGTTGTATAGAAATAACTGAGAACGGCACCACATACGAAAGATAAGGTAGGAGCATGAAAGGTTGCAGTTCACAGTGCTGGAATACAAAAAACGCCATCAACCAGCGCGCGACGAGCAAAGAAGGTTGCAGTTCACAACATTGGAAAACAAAAACCGCCATCAACTAGCATGCGACGAGCAAAAGAAGGTTGTAGTTCACAACCCTAGAAAACAAAAACCTCCATCAACCAGCGCGCGAGGAGCCAAGAAGGTTGCAGTTCACAATGTTGGAAAACAAAAACAGCCATCAACCAACACATGAGGGGCTACAAACACAACAATGCAAATACAAGAAGCAGCAACACCGCCACGGAAAACAAGACAAAGTGCAACATCAGATGCAATCCAGTCACCACGAAGAAGCAGCGGGTTAACGACCAAATAGTTGTAGTTCGATAAATTAATCATATATATAGCAGTTTGCATATCTATATGACTTATATATTAGTTTTAATTTTGTGTAAACATGAATTTCCCGCTGACTCTGAGTTCTTCCACTAAACCATATAAGAGAAATGATGTATAGAGAAAACCATATATATAGCAGTCTGGACTAAACATTGACGCATGTTGATCCATAACCCATAACAAATGCAGTTATCTCATAGAAAACATGAAGTTCTGACTTAAAAGCCAAGAGGTTCAGATCACAAAAGTACTTATTACAATCACGTCAAAAGATGAAGCATTCGGTACACAAAAGTACTTATTACAATCATGTCAAAAGATAAAGCATTCGATACACAAAAGTACTTATTACAATCAACCTCATAACCTTAACCAATCACGTCAAACGTGATTCTAACCATATGATTCTCGAGTTCAAAAAAGTTGAGGACAACAACTTTTTGAGACTTAATGCCACTCTCAATGATGAATTCCTTCCAACCTTTCTGCAGATACAACCACCCATCATTGCCTACACGGTATTTAGCTAGTTTCAGGTGTCCATTGCCGAAAAAACTTGGAGAATTCCCTTCTTGAGCCAGAGATACCTAACAACTCATTGGGGCATTTTCTGCAAAAAAAAATTAAACTCTTAGAGGACGATAATTGCAGTAGTGCAGTACAATTCTCATATTGTGTACACAACAGAAAAAACCTGCACACAATACAGACGCAAGCTCGATGAAATGCACAATAATCCAACAAGCAGTACAGATAAAATGCACACACGGTTCCGACCTCTTACACAAGGGATGTACATGTAGTACGAAACATGCTAATATGTAGTACGCTTCTAACTATCATGCAGCTCGACAAGTAGTACAGATGAAACGCACACACAGTTCAAGACCTCTTATACAAGGGAGGTATATGCAATACATAACATGCTAATATGCAGTATGTTTCCAACTGTAATGCAGTTCTTAAAAAAGCTACATGTAGTACACACCGTTCATGGAGAAAATTCGTGAAAACTAGCAGTGCTCATCTCATACCGAAGCAGTTCACATATTGTAACCATGTAGTACGAAATCTATATTCATGGAGCATCATAGTACATTGAAAACAAACACGAGCTCCATACATGCAAGGAAACAATAAATAAAAACAAGATATAAGAACACCATGCAGTACACTTCAATAAAACAAAAAAGTGTGTTCCTAAAGTACTAGAAGTTCAGACTAGTATGAAATTATAAAAAAAAGTCACGAAGAAAAATAAGATCAAACAAAAATTACCATCTTGTAGTGAGTCTCCACACTTGTAGGTGTAAACCGATGGACAAAAGGACTTGTGCGGCCAAGGCCACGGCGAAGCAGGGCGGAATAGAACGCAACAACATTGATATGGTCCAGATCCAATCCCTCCGTAAAAACGGTGCCATATGCAAGCCGCTCCGCTCGCCCAGCTCGGCACAAGACCTTGCCCCCCGGCGAGCAAGACGGGCGTGCGAGCAAGCTGAGCAATAGCAATTCGTCGGCACAACACAACCATGGCCACAACAGGAGAGATTCGCGCAGGGGCCTGGAGCCATCACAACAAAACCCTAGAAAATGAAAAGAAATAAAGAAAGGCTCGAGGAAGGGGAGAAGTGGCAGCTAGAGAAGAAATGAGTTGCAAAGGAAGGTTAGAAGTTGGCCTACATATATATAAGAGGAATACAAAAGGTCTAGCCACGAAGAAAATAAAACTGAAAATTAACAAGAGTTAATAAAACTTATGTTACCAAGAATGAAGGACAATCAATAGAGCTTATGCTACCAAGAAAAAGAAGACCAAAAAAGGTGTACATTGATTGCAGCTCCTCCCACCCACTAACCGCATCTCATTAATATTTATATTTCTAAAAAATTATAATCCGCATACCATTCTAAACAAAGGTGAATGCAGTTCACCAAAGTAATATCAGGAAGTTCAGAAGGTGTGCACATGTAGTGAGTGTTTACAAGAATCACAAGTGATGCACTTTCGTGTAGTACACAACGCATAGACTTAGTGCATGCAGTGCTGTCCGTAAAAACGCACAATGCAGTCCACAATGTTGATACAAGAAGTACAATGGTGCATATGAAAAAACGCAACTACATGCAGTTCAAGAAGAAAAAAATAGCTTGCAATACAAAAAAATGAGCGCCCAGGTGCAACCAGGCCCCAGCCAGTCTCGTACTAAGTCTGCGCCCACAGTAGACGAGTTCGTTCTGAGCCACGATGCATGGGGCCGGACACCCAAGGGCCCACAGGTCAGCAGAACATAGTACAGAGAGCGCCATGTATAAGCGGCCAATCAGTAACCAGAGGAGTTCGAGAGAGTGGCCTCGCTAGTGCTTATAAACCAGTCGGAGGTGCTCTCGATGGGCGAGGTGGGACTAAACATTAGCACACACACAGCGCACCGCAAACCTGCCGTTGATAACCCACAAGTGTAGGGGATAGTTGGCCTCTTTCGATAAGTAAGAGTGTCGAACCCAACGAGGTGCTAAAGGTAGAACAAATACTCTCTCAAGTTCTATCGACCACTGATACGACTCTACGCACGCTTGACGTTCGCTTTACCTAGAACAAGTATGAAACTAGAAGTACTTTGTAGGTGTTGTTGGATAGGTTTGCAAGATAATAAAGAACACGTAAATAAAAACTAGGGGCTGTTTAGATAAATATGCAATAAAGTAAATATAGCGAGTGTGGAAAAGTGGTGGTAGGAGTTGTGGAATTTTCCCTAAGCAATTGACTACTTTACTAGACCGATAATCACTATTGCAATTCTATTTGAGGGAGAGGCATAAGCTAACATACTTTATCTACTTGGATCATATGCACTTATGATTGGAACTCTAGCAAGCATCCGCAACTACTAAAGATTCATTAAGGTAAAACCCAACCATAGCATTGAAGTATCAAGTCCCCTTTATCCCATACGCAAACAACCTACTTACTCGGGTCTGTGCTTCTGTCACTCACGCCACCCACCATAAGCAAATCATAAACATATTGCAAACCCTACAATGGGTATCCCTCACGCTTGCGCAACACGGAGGGCACAATAGGACAGAACCAATAATAAAATATGCAACTCAAACCAATCATAGCAATTCATCAATCACCGATAGGACAACGAAAATCTACTCAGACATCATAGGATGGCAACACATCATTGGAAAATAATATGAAGCATAAAGCACCATGTTCAAGTAGAGGGTACAACGGGTTGCGGGCGAGTGGACCGCTGGATATAGATGGGGGAAGGTGATGGAGATGTTGGTGGAGATGATGGCGGTGTTGGTGAAGATCGCGGTGATGACGATGGCCCCCGGCGGCGTTCCGGCGCCACCGAAAGCAAGGGGGAGAGAGCCCCCCTTCTTATTCTTCTTCCTTGACCTCCTCCCTAGATGGGAGAAGGGTTTCCCCTCTGGTCCTTGGCTCCCATGGCTTGGGAGGGGCGAGAGCCCCTCCGAGATTGGATCTATCTATCTGTTTCTGCGTTCTCAGATTCTGCCCCTTCACCGTTTCTTTTATATCCGGAGATCCGTAACTCCAATTGGGTTGAATCTTTCGCCCAGATCTTTCTCATAAAATTAGCTTTCTTGCGGAAAAATAAGAGCGTCAACCACCTTACGGGGGCCCAGGAGAGTCCAGGGCGCGCCTGCCTCCCTGGGGCGCGCCTTCCTATCTCCTGGCCCCCTCGGGCACCGTCTCGCGTTGATTTTACTTCCCAAAAATCACAAACATTCCAAAATAATTCTCCGTCCGTTTTTATCCCGTTTGGACTCCGTTTGATATGGGGTTTCTGCGAAACATCAAACATGCAACAGACAGGAACTGGCACTGGGCATTGGATCAATATGTTAGTCCCAAAAAATAGTATAAAAAGTTGCCAAAAGTACATGAAAGTTGAATAATATTGGCATGGAACAACCAAAAATTATAGATATGACAGAGATGTATCAGCATCCCCAAGCTTAATTCCTGCTCGTCCTCGAGTAGGTAAATGATAAAAAAGATAATTTTTGATGTGGAATGCTACCTAGCATAGCCTTGATGATATATCTAATCATGGCATGAATATTAAGACACGAGTGATTCAAAGCAATAGTCTATCATTTGACATAAAAATAATAATACTTCGAGCGTACCAATAAAGCAATCATGTCTTTTCAAAACAACAAGTCCAAAGCAAGCTTATCCCTACAAAATCATATAGTTTGGTCATGCTTCATTTTCGTCACACAAAATGCTCCCATCATGCACAACCCCGATGACAAGCCGAGCAATTGGTTCATACTTTTTTAACACGCTTCAGCTTTTTCAACCCTCACGCAATACATGAGCGCAAGCCGTGGATATAGCACTATAGGTGGAATAGAATATAATGATGGAGGTTATGTGGAGAAGACAAAAAGGGAGAAAGTCTCACATCAACGCGGCTAATCAACGGGCTATGGATATGCCCATCAATTGATGTCAATGTGAGGAGTAGGGATTGCCATGCAATTGATGCACTAAGAGCTATAAGTGTATGAAAGCTCAATAAAAGAAACTAAGTGGGTGTGCATACAACTTGCTTGCTCATGAAGACCTAGGGCATTTGAGGAATCCCATCATTGGAATATACAAGCCAAGTTCTATAATGAAAATTCCCACTAGTATATGAAAGTGACAACATAGGAGACAATCTATATGAAGAACATGGTGCTACTCTGAAGCACAAGTGTGGAAAAAGGATAGTAACATTGCCCCTTTTATTTTTCTTTTATTTTTCTTTTTTTTCTTTTTGGGTGGGCTTCTTTGGCCCCCTTTTTTATTTAGGCTTCTTTGGCCTTTCCTTTTTTTATATTTTTTCTTTTTCTTTTTTTATGGGGTAATGTTCTATAATGATGATCATCACACTTTTATTTACTCACAACTCGATATTACAACTCGATACTGGAACAAAGATATGACTATGTGAATGCTTCCGACGGTGTACCGGGATGTGCAATGATCTAGCGTAGCAATAACATCAAAAAACGGACAAGCCATGAAAACATCATGCTAGCTATCTTACGATCATGCAAAGCAATATGACAATGAATGCTCAAGTCATGTATATGAAGATGATGAAAGTTGCATGGCAATATATCTCAGAATGGATATGGAAATGCCATGATAGGTAGGTATGGTGGCTGTTTTGAGGAAGATATAATGAGGCTTATGTGTGATAGAGCGTATCATATCACGGGGTTTGGATGCACCGGCGAAGTTTGCACCAACTCTCGAGGTGAGAAAGGGCAATGCACGGTACCGAAGAGGCTAGCAATGATGGAAAGGTAAAAGTGCGTATAATCCATGGACTCACATTAGTCATAAAGAACTCATATACTTATTTCAAGAATTTATTAACCCTCGAAGCAAATTACTACTACGCATGCCCCTAGGGGGATAGATTGGTAGAAAAAGACCATCGCTCGTCCCCGACCGCCACTCATAAGGAAGACAATCAAAGAAACACCCCATGCTTCAAATTTGTCACACAATGGTTACCATACGTGCATGCTACGGGACTTGCAAACCTCAACACAAGTGTCTATACAATCCACAACCACCCACTAGCATGACTGTAATATCACCATCTTTATATTGCAAAACTATTGCAAGGAATCAAACATATCATATTCAGCGATCTACAAGTTTATGTAGGATTTTATGAGTAACCATGTGAATGACCAATTCCTGTCATCTCTCTAAATAGATTTAAGTGAAGCAAGAGAGTTTAATTCTTTCTATAAAATATATGCCCACGCTCTAACAAATATAAGTGAAGCAAAAGAGCATTCTACAAATGGCGGTTGTCTATATGAAGAGAAATAGGCAATCCAAACTTCAAATGATATAAGTGAAGCACATGAAGCATTCTATAAAGCCACACTCAAAAGATATAAGTGAAGTGCAATGAGCATTCTATAAATCAACCAAGGACTATCTCATACCAGCATGGTGCATAAAATAAAAATGAAAACTAAATGCAAAAGATGCTCCAAGACTTGCACATAATGCATGAACGAAACGAATTCGAAAACATACCAATACTTGTTAAAGAAAGAGGGGATGCCTTCCGGGGCATCCCCAAGCTTAGACGCTTGAGTCTCCTTGAATATTTATTTGGGGTGCCTCGGGAATCCCCAAGCTTGAGCTCTTGCCTCTCTTCCTTTTCCTCATATCGAGACATCCTCGATTAGAAACTACATCCACACAAAACTTTAACAGAAAACTCGATAAGATCCGTTAGTATACTAAAGCAAATCACCACTATAAGTACTGTTGCAAACCAATTCATATTTTGTTTTTGCGTTGTGTCTACTGTAATATAGCTTTTCCATGGCTTAATTCACCAGTATAAATTGATAGATTCATCAAAACAAGCAAACTATGCATCAAAAACAGAATCTGTCAAAAACAGAAACGTCTGTAGCAATCTGAACACTCACCATATTTCTGCTACACCAAAAATTCTACCAAAATTAGGAAAAATAAAAACGTTGTACAGCAAGGCAGTGCAAAAGGAATCAGAACTATTTGATGTGCCAGTTAAAAATGTAGAATCGCGCACTACAGCCAAAGTTTCTGTCCCGCACCGTACAAACCAACAAGCATTGTAAACATCCTAAAGTCAAACCTTGGCACATTATTTTTATAATACAATGGAATTGTACAAGGGGATAATTATTTTTGTTGAAAAGTTTCTGTAATCAAGATTCACAAAGTTTCCGTGAGCATGAACAAAGTTCAAGGAGTTCTCCCACTTCAACAATGCTTGTCTCTCTCACTTTCACTTTCCTTTTTGAAAAGTTTTTGGGTTCCCCTCTTTATTTTTTTGTTTTTAGACTATATAAAAGCACTCAACAGAAATAAATGACTCTCTAAAACTTCTAGGTTGTCTCCCTGGCAGCGCTTTCTTTAAAGCCATTAAGCTAGGCGTATAATGCTCAAGTAATGAATCCACCCAGATCCCAAGGTATATCAAAGCCAATTTTAATTAACAATGATTTGTAACTTAGTAGTGAGCATAAAGTAACATATATCATGTAATGACGAATTATAACTCTCTTCCTATGCATTGGCATGTCATAAGAGAACAATTCATGCACACATAGTAAAGGCCAATGCATAGTATAAGCAGATTCTTGCAATTCTAACGTATTGGAAACATAAAGAGGCGGAGATGTAGTTCCCCTCTCATAATAATTTCAAGTAGGAGCAGCAAGCACATGCATATTATATTCATCAAAGTCATCATGTGCAATGGTAAAAGGCAACCCATCAACATAATCCTTAATAAGCACAAACTTCTCCGATATAGTGTAGTTTGGAGAATTCAAAAAGATAATAGGACTATCATGCGTGCAATAGCAACAATTTCATGTTTAACATAAGGAACTATAGCAAGTTCATCTCCATAAGCATAATTCATATTGGCATCTTGTCCACAAGCATAGCAAGCATCATCAAAAAGGGATATTTCAAACAAATTCAAGGGATTATAGCAATCATCATAGCAATCATCCTTCGGTAAGCACGAATGGGAATTAAATAATGTATGAGTAGGAGGGTTACTCTCATTAGAAGGTGGGCACGGGTAGCTAATCCGCTCTTCCTCCTTTTGTTCTTCGCTCTCCTCATCATCTTTTTCATCCAATGAGCTCACAGTCTCATCAATTTCTTCTTCCATAGCTTCCTACAAAATATTAGTCTCTTCTTGGACAACGGAGACTTTCTCAATAAATGCATTAATATAGTAATTGTATTCATAATTTTCATAGCAATATCTAAGTATAGCAAGATTTTCAGGCCTATAAACATCATCATCTAAAGCTTCATACTTTTCAAACAAAGATTCAATTTCATAAGCAGCCTTAAAAGCAACAAATTCTTCTATTTGTTCCACATCATAGTAATCATATATACCATTAGCATAAGAAGCTAAGGTTTCATTTTCATTAAATTTGCATGAAAAGGGAAGGTGTGGAGCCTTCATCCTAGAGCAATAAGTAATATCATATCTCAAGCATAGATCCCGGGCATACCAAAGCAACATAATAAATTGATCCCATAATAGTTTCCCTTTTTGTGTCGAGCGATAATCCCTAAAGTATTCACGTTGATCCAACGTGTCTCCCATTATAAAGTTGAATGGGGTTTTCTCAGGATTATCAAAGTAGTACATAATATCTCTCACATAATGTGAATCGAGGGTTTTAGGAGTTACCCCATCTCCATGAGTAGCAAGTACACCTAATTTTTTTGGTATTTTGTGTTCCATATCCATAACTAATGATAAATAACACTAAGAACAGCAAATAAAAATTACTTAGTGATAAAGCAAACAAGCACACACGAGAATATTCATCCCACGCTATGACTCCCTGGCAACGGCGCCAGAAAAAGGTCTTGATAACCCACAAGTGTAGGGGATAGTTGTAGCCTCTTTCGATAAGTAAGAGTGTCGAACCCAACGAGGAGCTAAAGGTAGAACAAATACTCTCTCAAGTCCTATCGGCCACTAATACGACTCTACGCACGCTTGGCGTTCGCTTTACCTAGAACAAGTATGAAACTAGAAGTACATTGTAGGTGTTGTTGGATAGGTTTGCAAGATAATAAAGAACGCGTAAATAAAAACTAGGGGCTGTTTAGATAAAGATGCAATATAGTAAATATAGCGAGTGTGGAAAAGTGGTGGTAGGAGTTGTGGAATTGTCCCTAAGCAATTGACTACTTTACTAGACCGATAATCACTATTGCAATTCTATTTGAGGGAGAGGCATAAGCTAACATACTTTGTCTACTTGGATCATATGCACTTATGATTGGAACTCTAGCAAGCATCCGCAACTACTAAAGATTCATTAAGGTAAAACTCAACCATAGCATTAAAGTATCAAGTCCCCTTTATCCCATACGCAAACAACCTACTTACTCGGGTCTGTGCTTCTGTCACTCACGCCACCCACCATAAGCAAATCATAAACATATTACAAACCCTATAGCGGGTATCCCTCATGCTTGCGCGACACAGAGGGCACAATAGGACAGAACCAATAATAAAACATGCAACTCAAACCAATCATAGCAATTCATCAATCACCGATAGGACAACGAAAATCTACTCAGACATCATAGGATAGCAACACATCATTGGAAAATAATATGAATTATAAAGCACCATGTTCAAGTAGAGGGTACAAAGGGTTGCGGGAGAGTGGACCGCTGGATATAGATGGGGGAAGGTGATGGAGATGTTGGTGGCGATGATGGCGGTGTTGGTGAAGATCGCGGTGATGACGATGGCCCCCGACGGCGTTCCGGCGCCACCGAAAGCAAGGGGGAGAGAGCCCCCCATTCTTATTTTTCTTCCTTGACCTCCTCTCTAGATGGGAGAAGGGTTTCCCCTCTGGTCCTTGGCTCCCATGGCTTGGGAGGGGCGAGAGCCCCTCCGAGATTGGATCTATCTCTCTGTTTCTGCATTCTCAGATCCTGCCCCTTCACCGTTTCTTTTATATCCAGAGATCCGTAACTCCGTTGGGGTGAATCTTTCGCCCAGATCTTTCTCATAAAATTAGCTTTCTTGTGGCAAAATAAGAGCGCCAACCACCTTACGGGGGCCCAGGAGAGTCCAGGGCGCGCCTGCCTCCCTGGGGCGCGCCTTCCTATCTCCTGGCCCCCTTGGGCACCGTCTCGCGTTGATTTTACTTCCCAAAAATCACAAACATTCCAAAATAATTCTCCGTCCGTTTTTATCTCATTTGGACTCCGTTTGATATGGGGTTTCTGCGAAACATAAAACATGCAACAGACATGAACTGGCACTGGTCACTGGATCAATATGTTAGTCCCAAAAAATAGTATAAAAAGTTGCCAAAAGTATATAAAAGTTGAATAATATTGGCATGGAACAATAAAAAATTATAGATACGACGGAGACATATCAGCCATGCTGGTAGGCCTTCCTGGGCCGAATGTATCTTCGCTCCCCAACACAGGCCCAACACGCGAGAGTGGTTAAAGTACCTTAACCCACTAAAATAAGCACAACAAAAAATGCAGTCCCAGAAACTGCAGTTGGCTCTCATAAGAATAAGAAAATAAAAATAAAACAATAAGAAAAAATTAAAAAAAATGAATAACCACAACAAAAAAATGTGTGTGGCATTGGTACGCGTCGGTGCTATTCACACGTTTTTTAACCCATTTCCGCGACAACATTTGGAACCGTCATCAAGTGAGTGTGGGTGATAGGGGGGGTCCTTCCCACACGACCCAGAAACCGTCGGGGATATGGAGCAATGAACAAGAGGACTTGCAAAATGTAATCGTGTGTGATGCAGCACATGCTAAATTCTTTCGCACATGTGGGATGGGTGATTAAATGTTTCTAATGACGCAGTGAAACCAAATGGTGTGTCGTAATGAAACATTTGGGAAACAGTATGTAAGGCACACAGGCCAACATATGAACTGTGTGTGATATGTGCCCCATCACACAAGAGTTTTCTGTGAAACCCGTGTATCATGCAAGACTCCATCGCACACGTTTCCCGACATTTTACCGTCTGTGATAATGTTCTATCACAAATGGTCCAGGAGCCCCTTCGCACACATACAAGTGTTGCAGACCATTTGTGATTTGTTGTGTATCACGGACGGTTGCGATAAGAGTGACGTGTGCTTTTCGTTTGGGATCCCACACGTTTCCGGAAAAAATTACGACTGGGAATGTATTTTACATTGGGCACGGTTTACTCCAAGTTCTCGTGTGCGATAACTTGATATCACAAACGGTTCCGGAGAGCCTACACACACGTAGTAGCGCTGCAAATCGTTTGCGATCTGCTGTGTATCACATACGGTTCCGTTACTATTGACATGTGCTTTCCGATGTGGATCAGACACACTCATCTAGTTGAACCGTGTGCGGAGAAATTGCCAGGTTAAAACAAAAATATCCCATTTTGAATCGGCATGCAAAAAGCAAATGCGCCACAATATTCAATTGAGCAAATAAACAAAAACATCCCATTTTGAATTGGCACGCAAAAAGCAAATTTGCCACAATATTCAATTGAACAAATAAACAAAAATATCCCATTTTGAATCGACACGAAAAAAGCATTCGCCACAATATTCAATTGAACAAATAGTGTCCATAGGAAGAACATTCATCAGATTTCGTAACAATTGCAATTGAACATATGGTAGCTAAATTCCAATGATTTGTCCACACATATATGCATTACATAATTAATCATAGTGTACGAAATACGAAGATCTCATCAGATGGAAAACAATGGATCCATGCGTATATGTTTAGCGGCTAACTCTTACTCAATGTTTCAGGAGAAGGCATGCTGAAATCTTCATTATCACCAGTGGGATTGATGTAGTGATTCAGGAAGAAGTCGCTGATAAATCTCTGAACCATCAGCAATTCACCAGCCGGGAGCGGTTCAGGGGTCCTCGGTTCTAAGATGAGCTACAGTATGTTTAAGATCATAATGTGCCATATGAGTGGAGTAGAAGATATTAATTAAGATAGACTTACTGGTACTAATTCGCGAGGATCGTCACAACTATCAGCAGATTTGCAGATGGAGATCATGTGTCTGCAAACATAGTACCCACAAAGGTTGGTCCCTGCTTCTTGCTGAGGACACTGAATTTTTTTGTACAGAATTAGTCATGTATTTGTCCTATTAGGAACAACCTAACTAGTGTTAGATGTATTATTTTTTCTTTGGAAAAAATAGAAAGAGGTTTATTTAGAAGCTTGAACATTTGACTAGCGTAAGAAAAGGCATTTGCAGACTGTTGGATAAATTTTCCGAAAATAACGGATTTTGGTGTGTTGCCGGAGAAACAATCTCGTGATGCAGAGGTAGTTCCCTCTTGAATATGTTCCCTGGTTTAGTTTTCCACAATGCGAGCACACTGCAAATGAAGATGAATTTTGACAACATCAATTATTGAACCAGACATGAATGCAAATTAATTTCAACATCATATAATTCAATACTTATCCATGAATTGCTGAAGATGCATCAGATCCTAAGCGTTTGTTGACTCTCTGAGAGAATCTATGTAGTAAACGGTGTTCTTGTTTGGAACAATGAATACCAATATCCAGTGATGGCTACATATTAAGAAAGCCATGAACTTATGAATTATGTCGAAATCTAAAAGACAATCAGTGTATGTGTGGTTGTTTACTTGACTTGCAGTTCATGATGTGGCCAGAGAAATGATTCTGCATGTGACGTGTTCTCGAACAGACGGACGACCGTGTTAACGGCCCAGTCCCGTATGTCCTTACCATGTAATGTTGTGCCATTTGCTAATTCAGGATCTACGAAATATACACTCTCCCTTTTTCTTCTCTGCGCGTTCGATCCCCTGAGAGGAATAAAATGGAGTTAGCTGTTTATCATTTACAACCTTGTATGGAGAAGTTGATCAGAGTTTTTAAGTACTTACAAAATCAGGCATCTAACAAGAGTGGCATCAAACTCGTTGAAGTTGAAGAAGAGATGTAAGTCCTCGAAACTCACATTGATGGAACCAGCATCGTGTCGAAAATGATCTCTGTTGTAGTGGACTAGCAACTAATGATGACCTGCTGACATTTGATCCATGCAATATTCATGTAACTTGTGGCAACTAGAGGTGCACTCATCAAAGTATTCGCCAACAAGAAATGGCTGGCCATGGACGTAATTGCGTGCTTCAAGTACGTCTACTTTACTTTTAGCAAGCAACAAATTTACTTCTTCATCATCCATGCCGTCAGAAATAATATTACTCCCTGATTCGAACAACCTGTTGTTAATTTGGTTCTGGGCGATGACTGCTTTAAGCAAGAGGCAATCGTTCTCTTTCCTCTTCACTCTCCTACCGCGCTTCCTCACGGGTGTAACCTTTTTGGCCACTTCCTTCTTGGTAATTGAAGCATTTCTGGCAGAACGACTGGTTGGCTGCAAGGTAGACTACCGAGCATACGGTGAAGCTTCGACAGACTGCTTTGCAGACGGTTTATCTATGCCGGACCGCTGAGCTGGTAGTGCTGCTGTGATGGACTGCTGGGTTGTAGGAGCAAAGGCATCGGACTGCTGACCATGCATTGAAGCTATGTTGGGTTTCTGCGCTGGTGGTGCCAACTTGTAGGTGTGCTGAGGAGGCCGTGCCAACGCGTTGGTTGCTGAGCAGGAAGTGCTGACGCATTGGTATGGTGATCACGTGACTGCGAAACGACGGACTAATGAGCAGTCGGTTCTGGACCTACAGACTGCTTAGCAGGTGGTTCTGAAGCATCAGACTGCTTAGTAGTCCGTTCCATCAGGTTGGTCTGCTGAGCATGTGTTGTAGGTGGGTCTTCCCCCGCTGCTTTAGCGACCGGCATCTAAACCGGTGGTGCATCTTCAGCAGTTGTAGGCCTTGCCACTGGCTGCTTTGGGGCGGAGGGTGACATGGCCTGTACGTCACAAAGTTGAACCGGCTGATCAAAGGTTGATGCATCAGCCGTCAGATTACGAGTATTAGGTTCTTTGGGGGAAGCACGCGAGAGTTGTCGTGGCAAGGAGAGCATCACCGGTTGAGGGGCGACATTGGTTGCTCTTGGCGGGGCTTCACGGATCTCATCAATGAACTCTATTTCCTTTTGTGGCCACTTGATGTGATGTAACAATGTTTCTCCCAAGGTCCTTTGCTCATCAAAGTCTCCTAGGACATTCTTCAAGGCAAATTCATTGAATCCAGGCTTTACTTCAGTCACGTAGCACTTCACACAGCCCGGCTTTAATGATGCATTGTCCAACAAGAGGCCATCTTCCAAGAGGGGTGGACAAACCCAGGCTATTGCACATTTTAATGTACCTTCATAATGTGTAAGCACGCCCTTCTGTCTATCTTTCATTCTAGATAGATCAGATATAGCATCATCACGAGCAGCTGCAGTCTCAGTGTCGCTGGGGTCAGCTGATGCATAGCTACTGTTGTGCGGTGTTGTCGCGCAATAACCAACATCCTCCATGGCCACCTCCCCTCCCATCTGCTGGCTATCAGTCAGTGTTAGAGTCTTCCCAATCATCATTGACTCCTCAATATCCTTTCGAATAGCCGGATACATGTCCTTCCTCAACCTTTCATACAATGCACATTCTGCTTCATTTCACTCCTTGCTTTTTTCATGCTGAGCCTCTCTTCTTTGCTGAGTGTGAAACCCCTCTTGTGCGGGACATTAACACCTATACCCCTTGCATGGCCAGGGGGCTCTCTTGTTTCCAGAGCAATGGACAGAATGTCACATGGCCCTGAGTTCCTGTAGAACCTTCCAGGGATCTTGGAAGCCTGTAACATCACTTGATATAGTTCTTCGTCATGTGAGTTTTTAAAGTAATAAGTTTTATCATCATGCCTCCTTGCACGTTCGTGCAAGTAGTCTCTGGCGCGCGTTCTCCCCTGATTTCACTAAAGGCTGGTTTGCCACCCACCGCTACTGCTTCTTTGTCCTCCTGGTCCCATATCGGTTTCATGTTGTAGTATCCTGCCACACCCATATGGTGTGTGTGTGTGTTCTTCTTCTGAAGTTCTGATTGCTTGAAACACTTCTCAGGAAACTCTTTAGTTACCTTGACCCTTTTGAATTCTGCCCAGTCTACCTTTGTAATTTGGGGGTATGCGGTGATTGGGTCCTTGGCTTCACTCAAGTACTTGTATATCACATGCTTCCAGTTTCTCCAAGCATCCCTAGCCTTCTTCAGTGCAGCGTGTTCCACCTGCATTCTCCACTGCTCTGGAACATTGAAGTGATCCATGATCGCCTGGACTATCCGTCGTCGTGTTTCTGTGTCAGCCTTCCGAAACCCTAGCAGATTAATGATGAGCCTTGCCCTGCCAAGAAATCCACACACACTCCTGAACCTCATGCGTGCTTCATCTGGTTTAGTTGGAGCCCAAGACTTCAAATCGATCTTGGTTACTTCATATACACCTTTAGGCTGGTGTGTGGGCTTCCTTGTAGTGTTCCTCCGTGTCCTGACCGGAAGGGTAATTGTTGCAGCTCTATCCCGTTCAAGATTACTTGATCCCTCACCATCTAGTTAAGACCTAGGGTTGTCGGAATCAGATGAAGATACATTACCTGAAGCATGAGTTATGTCGCTGCTATGCGGCATCTACAGAGAACACATGCGAAACTCAGGAAAGGAGGATAAGCATAAAACTAACAACTTGGTATCAAGCTTTGTAAACATGTCATGCAATAATTTAGAAAATGTACGGCTAATTTGTTAAGTTTGTGTGACTCGGGCGCCCGCGATCTGTAAATCGGCAGTAACTTATTGGAACAAATACAACTTATATGTACTAGTTAGGAAGGTAGATAATGAACATATATACGCTCTATGTTATTTTATAGCCAATTTGGGAACATAGGGAATGAAATAGGAAGAGGGATTGCAAGGAAATATGCCTCACCGCGATGGAGAGCAGTAACTAACAGGCTTATTAATGCAAATCCGGCTGGACCACAGGAGAGGCGAGGGTTACAACATCGATATGCTCGAGGGTGGCTGGCGAGCAAACGAAGATGGTGAGGTGTGGGCAGCCGCGTGTTGGGAATAGCAATGGAGGTAGGCTTGAAGCCGAAGAGCGGGCACACGGCTAGGGTGAGCACGCCGGTGCCGGAGAGGGTTCTGTTGTGGATCTGGGGGAGGGGGGAGCTAGCGATGGAGATTGGGTGGAGTAGTTGAGTGAAACACGGGCGGTCCGTGGGGGTGTGTGTGTTGGCAGCCTAGGTGAAAAGGGTGGAAAATATCCCGGTCGATGCGTGGAAAGGCCTATGCAAATGGTTGCCTCTAAGCGCTTGTGTGCACAAAGAGAATAATTTCATTTGAAATGAATACGTACTAATTTTGAAATGAAGACATGAGTTCATCGTTTTGCCTCTAAATTTTTCCCACGTTAAGCAATCACCATTATACCACGGGTTTGATTTGCTGGCGCATCTCAGGTATCATGTGCTATATGTAAGACATTTTTTGGCATTTACCATGCATTTGGCATATAAATCAATTCCTAGCCGGATTGCATTTCCTGTCGAAAAGGGATGAGGATTGTCGTTCGATCTGGGAGCATCCAACGATGCAGACGTACGACCCATGGGGTTTGGGTTCTGGCCAATCAGAATGCACGAATCAGATCGCGCGCACAACAAACGTGGGGGGCATCGGCCACGGTTTGGTAGGCACACAACTTTCGTGAGTGAACCGTGTGCTATTTCAAAACATTTACATGAACTAACAACATATTTTCGTCTGAATGAAAACAATAGTTCATCGTTTAGCTTCCAAATTGTTTTCCACGGTAAGAAATCACCATTGTACCCTATGGTTCGATTTCCTCGTGCATTTGAGGTATCATTTGCTATATTTGAGTCGTTTTGCTATATAGTCACAACGACAAGTGGGTGCTAGCTGTCCTATCCATGCATGTGACACACCCAACATCTCCCTTTGTTTTCTGCCATGAGTGCCTAATGTTGGCAAATCTTCAATGGTGTGCACCAGCATCGCATGTAGATCGAAAATCTCCTTTCTGTAAGCATCATAACATTTTATGGCAGATGCATCTATCCACATTGTCAGCAGTTCTTCTACCGGTAGCTGAAAGTAAATGTCGATGCCATTTCTAGGTTGCTTCGGGCCTTGGACAATCATTGACATCATAATGTATTTTTTCTTCATACACAACCAAGGAGCTAGGTTATATATGCATAGAAGCACCGGCCATGTGCTGTGGTTGGTGCTCATATCGCCAAAAGGATTCATCCCGTCAGTACACTCCCTGAGGCTTATACTTCTAGGATCCTTGGCAAAGTCTTCAAACTTGTTGTCGATTAATTCCCTCTGAGCCCCATCTTTCGGGTGCCTCATATACTTATCCGCAATTCGCTCATCATGATGCCACCACAACCTCTTTGCCTCTCTAGGGTTTGCAAACACATGCCTCAACCTTGGAATTAAAGGTAAGTACCAAACAACCTTGAACGGGATTCCTGTCTTGATCTCGTCGTCCAATTTGTACTTGTCCTTTGCTCTCCTATGCTTGTATCGTGCATGCTTGCATTCGGGACATGCACACAAATCTTTGTACTCACCATGGTACAATATACAATCATTCACACAAGCACATTATCTTCTGGAAGAATTTCTTTGAAAAGACCTAACATCTCTATGAAGCCCCTGTTTGATAGAACGTTTGCTGCTTTAAATCTGAGAAGCGCCAGGGTGGCACTCAACCTGGAATATTTCTTTTTGCAACCTGGATACAATTCTTTCTTGGAACCTGCATCAATGGTTGGCAGATCCTTGTACCCAATCATATCCTTTTTTGGGCCCTCGAAATATGCAATCATAGCAGCAAAATCTGGCATATCAAGATCGTCATCATCTGCGTCGACGTCTTGGTTTTCCAGTGGGCGTTTCAACTTTACGGTGTTCCATTGGTAGCTTGACGCCTCTGCCTGGATGTTAGATTCAACATCCATGTGACACTAATCGGGGTTTGGCATCTTGCAACCATGGGTATCTTGATCCATGACCTCCTCTTCACCGTGTCTGGTCCAACCACTACAAAAAAATACACTTCCGTGATGAAACGTGTTTGTCACAGTAGGTCGCGTTTTTTGTCATGCATGTACATCCATGACGATTTTATGACAGAATCAAGATAGTCATACCTGTGCTGTCATAGAAGTGTTCCATGACATTACCAAAATTATCATCACGGAAGTGTCCACTTCCATGACGATAAATCGCGCGTCATAGAAGTGCTTTCGTCAAGGGTGACCGACACGTGGCATCCACCGTAGCGGAACGCCGTTAAGCTATCAGGTCGGGTTTTGGATCTGATAACCCGTTAACAGCCCCGACCAATGGGGATTTTCCACGTGTAAAATCATCATTGGCTGGAGGAAACACGTGTCGGCTCATCGTTGGGACAGATGTCATCCACTCGTTGGACAGAAGGCGCCTATGATACGTCGACACGTGGCACGGCCCAACAGATGCCCATTCTGTGAAAAGGCCGGCCTGTTTGACTTGGTCAAAAGGTGGCGGGCCGGCCCATGGAAAGCCTGTTAATGGCCTATTTGCATACAGCCCATTTACAGCCCGCTAACCCAAGGCCCGTTACGCCCTATCCGAATTAGGCCCAGTAGCATCATCTGGGCCATCCAATATGATTCCATCCCGTTTTCACTCCTGGCCCATGTATGGCCCATGACGTCTTTTCAGCCCATATGAGGCCCTTTGCAACTCTTGGCCCATTAACGACCTGTGGTGAAACTGGCCCATAATGAACAGTGTATCACTTTACACCCATTAACGGCCCGTGGTGAAACTGGCCCATAATGAATAGTGTATCACTTTATACCCATTAACGGCACGTTATTTTGTTGAGTCGTTTCCAGCCCATGTTATCTTTCGGCCTTCTGAGAGCCTATTAATTCTTGGGCTCATTTCCAGCATTCGTTTACTTACGGCCCGTTACTGTCATTTTATGCTTGTGGGCCAAATTCGGCCTGTGGTTACAGTCGGCCCGTTTGTGGTCCATTAGTTCGTTGGGCCGTTTTCATAGCGTCATCAAATACGACCTATTAACAATGGCCCATTATGGTCGGCCCATGAACGGACGATTCCAACTCTAGTCCGTTTACGGCCATAATGTGGTCTGTTATTGGCCCGTATAAGGCCCATTGATGATACAACCCGTAGAAGGCCCATTGTTTCTACGGCCCATAGAAGGCCCACTGTTTCTACGGCCCGTAGAAGGCCAACTATTTCTACGGCCCGTTGGAGGCCCAGTGTCACTACAGTAATATATTAGCCCATGGTTATTGTGGCCTAGTTTTAAAAAATAGGTTATTGCAGCCACTGGCAAACCGCGGAAAAAGAACTGCACTTACTACAAGCAAACAAATAAATAAGACAACAAGGAAATAAATAAGCAAGCAACTTATGCTA
Organism: Triticum dicoccoides; assembly: GCF_002162155.2. Taxonomy (NCBI): domain Eukaryota; kingdom Viridiplantae; phylum Streptophyta; class Magnoliopsida; order Poales; family Poaceae; genus Triticum; species Triticum dicoccoides. Next base: position 471,536,514 of record NC_041391.1, on the reverse strand, counting down.
GGCTATCACGGCTATTACACATATTACACCCACTGGGCATCAAAGTTCGCCACTAGTGCAAATATAGGGAACAAAGCAGCATATAAACGCCGCAGCAAAACAAGTCCAGAACTGAAACCACTTCAGAAGAGTTCAAGAAACAATATCCTGGGTACCCATAATGCTAGCAAGATGCTTAGCAAGCTTATTAACTTTCTCTTGTTTGGCGCTTAAATCCTCCAGCGCTTGCTGTTGCACAAGAAAGTACGCATCTGAATTCTGTAGGGACTTCTTCAGTCCTTCGGCTTCTTGCTGCAGCACAGCTGACTGATGCCTTTCAGCTTGTAGCTGAGACTGAAGAAGCCGAAGTGATTCAGGCAGCGAGTTTGAAGAGCTTGTGCCAGCGGTACTGGCCAGTAACTTGAACACTACATCAACGCAGGACTGTGGGGTTTTCTCACTGTCTACAAGATCGTTTTTATCACCTTTCTTGGAGACCAACAGGGTTGTCTCACTATCTTGAACCTTATCTGCATTATTTTCTCTACCATTGCATAGTGGGGTGCTCTTCTCCAATATTCTTTTTGCATACTACAAGAGAAACAAGCATACACATCATAGGTTTAGCTTGTAGTATACGAAACTCATTTTGGTAAACCGGTTCAGTAGTAAGGTGGATAGGATAACAGCATGAAACAAACATATATCTATGTAATATGGTCACTGTATTGTCCATATCATTCTAGTTTATGTTGCCTAATCAAGATAGAGACACAGTTCAACTCATATATTTTTAAGACACAACAACATAGACAGAATATAAGTGTGAGAAACTACACATCACTTGTAATGTGCATCAGATGAGAACATAACTGTTTATACAACTTAAACTAAAATCAACATATAGCAAGAAGTTAGAACAGCAATCCAGTTAAAGAAATAGGTTTAAAACATACCTGTTGCGCCATTGGAGTTTCAATTGGATCCTTCAAATTCGGAAGTAGTTGGTATGAGTAAATACAGTGATGCAACAACAAAGGAGTATGGACCATAGCTACGGAATACCTGAGAACAGTTGCTCTTCTACTTTAAACGTGGAGTTTTGGTTTGCTGTGGTGGTCTTCGAGCTTTGGGCACTGCAGTAGCTTTACAAACTGCTCATGTGGGGGTACTCTGTGGTGGACATGGTGCTTTGTCAACTAGAAGTGGGTTACTATCCGCTGGGGTTGCGGTTAGATGGGTTGTAGCTGGTTCTCTGCCCAACGGTGTAAGTGTGCAATCTGGAAGAGTCTCGATTATGTGTGGTGGGGCTAGTTTGTGGGCCAGTACAACCATTGTTCTATCTACATCGACGGGTAGCACTGTCTTTTGTGAAGAACGGGTTTTTGCTCCCTTAGATACTGCCATCACCCCCTCCAATTCAAATGGCTGATAAACAAGAAAAGAAATTGAACGTACACACATTGTATGATAGACAGATGTGGTAATTCACATATATGTTGTCTAACCAAACATGACAACATGACACAATTTCACATATATGATGCCTAACTAAACAGGATAGCATGACACAGTTTTAGATATATGATGGATAACTTAGCAGGATATAATGGTAAAATTCAACATATGATGAGTACCTAAACAAGATGACATGACAAAACTATATGATATCTTTCTAAAATAGGTTGGGATGAAATAATTCACATACATGTTGTCTAAGTATACATGATGGCATGATATAATTGACATAATTGATTCATATACTAAGCAGCTGGCACTCGCATGTATGATCTCTAAACTAAGCAGATGGAATTCAATATTGTGCATATGATGTCTAAACTAAGCAATGCAAGACACCATATGCATCATATGAGAAATATAAACATTGCAACTTAGAGCATACACCTCAGGTGGGATATAGGACTGGTCATCTGTCTCTGAATCCTCCTCTAATGAGCTCCCTGTAACCATCGATATATATGCTTCAACAGGTACCATTGCCTTCTCTGAAGACCTTGTTTTCACTCCAGATTTTTCCATAACCGACTCAAATGGCTGATACACATGAAGAGTAGTTCAATATACACAGATTGTTGAAAAATGGAATACGTAATGAAAAAAAATATGGCATGAGATAATTCACATATATGATGCCTGGCTCCATGGTGGTGCATAATTCACATATATGATAACTGGCTGAAAAACATGGCATTGCATAATTCACATATCTGATATATAAAGCAAACAGGAGGCATTCACACAAAGCATGTCTAATGTAAGCAGATGGCATGGCAATGCAAGACACCATATGCATGATATGAGC
>NC_041391.1:471518807-471533923 GCF_002162155.2 Triticum dicoccoides | reverse complement strand
GGGGGGGGATACGACTGGTCATCTGTCTCTGAATCCTCCTTTGAGGAGCTATCTATAACCAGCAAGAAATCTGCATCGATAGGTAGCACTGACTGCTCAGAATACCTTGTTTTCACTCCAGATTTTCCCATGACCGACTCAAATGGCTGATGCACAGGAAGAGTAGATGAATGTATAAACATTGTTGACAAATGGAATACATTATGGAAAAAATATGGCACGATACAATTCACATATACGATGACTCGCTAAACAGGATGGCATTGCATGATTCATGTATAGGATGCCTGGCTAAAGAAGATGGCATTGTATAATTCCCATATACTCCCTTTGTTCCTAAATATTTGTGTTTTTAGAGATTTCAAATGGACTACCACATATGGATGTATATAGACATATTTTAGAGTGTAGATTCACTCATTTTGTACCGTATGTAGTCACTTGTTGAAATCTCTAAAAAGACAAATATTTAGGAATGGTGGGAGTATGATATAGAAACAAATAGGTGGCATTCACACAAAGCAAATCTAAACTAAACTGATGACATATAAGATGTATAATGTAAGCAATGCAAGGCGCCATATGCATGATATGACCAACATCAGCATGACAGGTTAGAGCAAACACCTCAGGTGATAAATAGGCATGGTCGGCTCCTTCTGAATCCCCATCTGAACAGTTATCTTCCTCTGGAATACAATCTGGAAATGCAGGAGGGGGGGGGGGTACTTCGCCCACCATGCAGCAGCGTGTGCATGACATTATATTCCCATGCAATGGTCTTCTCTTTTTCTCTACATGTTCAGTATGGTTGTGTACAATATCTGACATGCATAATAAAAAAATAGTTAGATTTTGTAAGTCCTAAGGGGTGCATGCAAAAATCAAGACTGATGGTAGCAAACGAGTGGATGGATCCAAAACTAATGATAGCAGGTAGATTATAGCTTCAGTTTAAAAAGATAGACAATGGATCATCTATTGTTTGTTGCCCACCCAACATGAACCACATAGAAGACCCCAGTTGAACCAGATAGTAGACAGATACTATTTGTAGCTGGCTCGATATGAGACCCATGGGCATTTCAAAACTCTATTTTGAACGATAAAGTAGCAGGTAATAATAACCGATGTATAACGTAAGCAAACACGAAAGACTGCGACCTCTCTTCCAAAACTGTGTAGTCCTCAGGTTCATCTGCTCAGTCGATGATAGTAATACAGTTGGCGTGGCTGCCGCCAACGGGGAAGATGATCTGAGGCGGCGAAAGAAAGTCTGCAGGGGGATCTCTACTGTAGTGAACGCTTCTATTGATGGTGCACCTCAGGTGGGGTGGATGACGGCACGTCAGGAGCATGACATAACACACAGAGTTTTATTTGACGCCTGTCTGAAAATGAAGTAAATCTGTAAGGGCTCCTTGGAATTGGAGGATTCTATAAACGCAGGGACAGGAAAAACACAGGAATAGGATAGGAATGCACGTGCAAAACAGAGCATTTGGAAACATAGGATTTCAGTCAACCTGGGTGTTTGGTTTACATGAATTGGAAGAACACAGGAATGGAGAAACGTGGTCAAATTAAAGTCAAACCACGTGAAAATGAAAAAAAGAAAGAATCTTATTATGCCAGTAATGCAATTAGTTATGTTCTTCATGCATATTAATTTGAAAAGGACGTCCAAGTGAATAAAATTCCTACATTTTTTCTTCGAAAGAGACACCAAAGGAAAAAAATCCTCCAGTTTTGCTTTGCTCCACTCCTTCTAACAGATTTGCACAAATAGTAGTTCCATAGCAAAGGATCCCTGAGGGATCGACATGAATGCAGAGTAACAAAGTGATGCGATGAGTGTACAACCTCTTTGGCATAGCCTTGTGGACCTCAGCATCATTGGGTTGGACGTGGAGGATGCTGATGATGTAGTGTGACTGTCGGAGGCGGGGAAGAAGATCCAGGGCCTCTAGAAATGGCGCCGAGGGTACTGCTCCGTTGTGATGGACGGTTCTGTCGTCGGAGCAGCTCTGATGAGGTGTACGGCGACGAGGCTGAAGCAGGACAAGACATACAACTTTAATCTGAAGTGGGACCCTAATATCATCTGCAATAGATGATGTAAAATACATCACCAAAAAGTGCTAGATGTAAAACGCATCAGCCACGCCATGGCCGCTCCAACAGATGCTGTAAGTATTGTTTACTATGAACATAACTGAAGAAAATGAACTTTACAATCAAAACTGAATTTTACTGTCCGAACTGATTGAACTAGTAGCAGAGCATTGCAATAGATGTTTAGGCCGTTTGAGCACTAGTAGCAAAGAAGCAGTGATCTAAATCAGCAGACGCTCGAGCAGGGAACGCACTAGCAGAGAGCAAGTCGTGCAGTAGCACTGCGAGCGAGTGCTAAAGCAGCAACTCCTGTAGCTGCCAGAGGCCGTGCAACAGCAATAGCAACGCAAGCGAGATCAAGAGCAGAGCAGCAACATGAACGAAAGCAAGAGCAGTGCAGTAGCGTGACCGACAGCAAGAACAGAGCTGCAGCGCGAGCGAGAGTCGGAGCACCTGCAGCTAGTGCCATTGTGGAAGCCGCCGCCGAGGAAGCAACGACATGGGGGAGAGATGTCATGGATGATGTGGCCGGCGACGGCGCCGTTGATGGAGACCCGCCATCTCTGCTCGGTATTGAGCACTGGCAGCCCCGTGAGATCGAATAAAAGATAAAATGCAGTGGTGAGTGCAGAACCTCCTTGGTGGCGCCAAGTTGGCCTCAGCTTCATCGGAGGAATTGGTGAGGGTGCTGCGGTTCCGGTGGGGCAGGTCAGGACGGCGCTGTTGGGATTGAGGTGGCGCGATAGACAAGGCGAACATTGGGGCAGCTCCTTGGAGGTGGAGGACGGGGCGGCTGATCCAGTGGGATGTCGAGATCGACAACGGATCCTCATCCGGTGTGCTGGATGAGGGACGGCGAGCTGCTGCGGTGGACGACGTAGTCGGGGAAGTGTCTCCGGCTGGGCTGCGGTCGGGAGGCCGATGGAGGAGCGTGGGGTTTCACGGGTTTTGGCAGCCTCGGTTTACGAATGGTGGGGGCGAAGGGGGAGGGGGGAGACAAGCTTAGGGACGCGCTTGTACGAAATGTAGGGTAAGTTACCAGCGTACCCCCACCAGTTTTGACACCGTGACATGGAGCTTCATTTCCGGCTGAGGTGTAGAAGGGGGATTTCGCGTGTCTGGGCTGCGGGACCAATTTCGGATGAGGAGGGAGTTCTCGCGCGCGTCGAAATTTTGGGATAACAAGGCGCGGAAGAGACGGGAGTTTCAAAGCAGGTGAGACAAAAGATACTCGAGCTTGCAAATTTCGGGATAACAAGGTGCGGATTCCTTGTTCGGCAGAACAAACTTAATGTGTAAGAAAAACAATTCATACAAGACACAAGAGAGTCATGTCCCCTTTTACTATATTGCTATAGATTCCATTGAAAAAACTACAAGAAAAATGTAAAAAAATGGGAGAACAAGATTACCCTGCACAGTACCAAATCGATTTGCACTTCGCTCAACAACAACAAAAAACAAATCAATTCCCACCAAAAGAAAGAGTAATGTCCCTTTTTATATGATTACAAATGCCAAGATCTCGAATTTCAATTTTTGAATCCACATTATTTTGAATTCGAATATATCGTTAGGTGACCTTGCGGTTTATAATTGATGTAGTCGTACATTTTGATCTTCCATCATATATGAACATTTTACTCCACCATGTGAACATATATATTGTCGTCTACCATATGGACTAAATTTGAATCAATTTTCCTTATTTGAATACGATTGTTGTCAAGTTATACAATAATTTAAATATTATCTTGATAACAAAAAACATGCATATAGCAGTAATCATATTTCACTATGAACTACATGTACCATACGCTCTCCAATTCAAATATTTGTATCCATTTTATGTTGAATTCAAATCATAGTACATTATTGGTCTAGGTAGTGAGATGTTCGGGATAATCTAAACCATGTTTTCATATGTATGATTTTTGGCTGAATTGGGACAAGTTTTGGTATAAGCTTCTTGCAAAACCAGAGATTCTCTCAACAAGCCTCGTGGTTCCGAGGGGGAATGTTTCACCTTTGTGTGCAAAACGATATACGCTGCCACCCCCTGATTTTCTTTACAGAGGCAACATAGAACTATACGTGTTCCTTGTTAAATTTTGGAATTATTTCAGGTTCGTTTGGCCTTTTTATACATTAATTGAGTTTCTGGACTTTTAATGTGCATAATCTAAATATGAACTACATGCACATGCTCCGGTGCACCAAAGTTGGTTGAAAAATCACATGTGTCCTTGGTTGAATTTCTAGGTCCCATGGAAGAAATGAGAATGAAATTCAAACATCTGGGCGTCGTGACTCGGTCGAGAACATCGAGAAACTTAGATTTTAAATTCATGTAAATCCAAAACTCGCCTGGAAATCATGAAACTTGGCAAGGTGTCATGTCATGGCACTAACATGTTGTGGTAAAAAATTGGGCCGATTTGGAAGATCATGGTTCCAAGAGGGAACGTGCCACCTTTGAGTGTGAAACGATATACGCTGCCCCCCTTGAGTTTCTTAACAAAGGCAACATAGAACTACATGAGTGCCCTGTTAAATTTTGGAATTATTCTGGGTCCGTTTGTCGTTTTTTATACATTAATTGAGTTTCTGGTCATTTAATGTGCATAAGTCAAATTTGAACTACAAGCACATGCTCTCGTGCACCAAAGTTGGTTGAAAAATCACATTTGTGTCCTCGAGTGAATTTCTAGGTCCCATGCAAGAAATGAGAATAAAATTCAAACATCTGGGCATCGTGGCTTGGCCGAGAACATTGAGAAACTTGGTTTTAAAATTCTTATAAATCCAAAACACGTCTGAAAATCATGAAACTTGGCATGGGTGTCATGTCATGGTACCGCCATGCTGTGGTATAAAAATTGGCCGAATAGGAACAGATTTTGGTATAAGCTTCTTGCAAACCAAAGCTTTTCTCAAGAAGGCTCGTGGTTCTGAGAGGGAACGTGCCACCTTTGAGTGTGAAATGATATACGCTATCCCCCTTGAGTTTATTTACAATGGCAACATAGAACTACATGAGTGCCCTGTTAAATTTTGGAATTATTCCGGCTTCGTTTGGCCTTATTTACACATTAATTGAGTTTTTGGTCATTTAATGTGCATAATTCAAATTTGAACTACAAGCACATGCTCCCGTGCACCAAAGTTGGTTGAAAAATCACATTTGTGTCCTCGGGTGAATTTCTAGGTCCCATGCAAAAAATGAGAATAAAATTCAAACATCTGGGCTTCGTGTCTCGGTCAAGAACATTGAGAAGATTGGTTTTAAAATCATGAAACTTGGCATGGTGTCATGTCATGGTAGTACCATGCCGTGGTAAAAAAATGGTCGAATGGGAACAAATTTTGGTATAAGCTTCTTGCAAATCGGAGCTTCTCTCAAGAAGGCTCGTGGTTCTGGGAGGGAACATGTCACCTTTGTGTGCATAATTCAAATTTGAAATACAAGCACATGTTCTAGTGCACCAAAGTTGGTTGAAAAATAACATGTGTGTCCTCGGGTAAATTTCTAGGTTCCATACAAGAAATGGGAATGAAATTCAAAATTCTGGGCGTCGTGGTTGGCTGGAACACATTAAGAAACTTAGTTTTTTAATTCCTGTAAATCCAAAATACGCATGAAAATAATGAAACTTCGATTGGTGCCATGACATGGCACCAACATGCTGTGGTAATTTTCCAGTCCGATTTGCGAAGGCGCACACATTAACAATCAACAAAGTCATTTTGGAACAAGTTCTGTCACGTTACAATCGAAAACACAAGTATTATTGAAACCGTGGGCGTTCTATTTACTACCATTTACGTGCCGCCACACGTCCCCATTTTTATTAGCTAGGAGGCGCCGTGCAGGGTAGCTATTTGAGTATGAGAGGCGTGCGATCAGACCCCTGCACGTGCTTATCGGGAGGAGAGCCATTTGACCTCCATCTACCGTCCACCTCTCTCCCAAGGTCTCCATTAATGGCGCCCGAGCCTCTGTTTAATGGCGTGGCTATATCTCACTCGACTGAGGTTTAAGAGAGAAAAAAGAAAATTTGAAAGCACGGATCTTGATGTAAGATCCGACGGACCTATATAGCATCTACTGCGACTTATAGCAAGACTGATGAATATATAAGGACGATTAATTGTCTTACATAATGTTCAATTTGGGATGTTATACACTAGATCATCATTGCATATCATATTTTGTTTGCTTTTGGGTTGATCCTAGAAATTCTAAGCAACTCAGGGACCCTCGGAGAGAGTTGGGGATTTCGTTATTTTCATATTTGAGTTTTCTCAAATTTTGAAAATAGGATCATTTGATTTTATTTATTTTATCTTCAATTATTTCAACTAAAAAATATGAGAGAGGGAATAAAATGACTTTCCCAAAATAAAGAAATATTTAGGATTTAATAAAAAATCAAATAAGATTTATTTTGGAGTTTTTGCTATTTTATTTGAATTTAGGAAAAAATGCACGTTTTCAAAACTGCATTTTAGGGCCAAGAAAATGTTCATCTTGTTCTAAATATTTTATTTAGACGGTGAATTTTTTTTTGGCATTTTTATATTTTTATTTTTTTTCTAGGATTTTTTTAGTTCGGCGGAATTATTATTTTTAAAAAAATCTCCGCGCCCGACTAGGTCGAAGGCCTAGCCGAGCCAGGCCGGCCCGCGCCAGCGCCACCGCCTCCCGCAGCCGTGTCGCCTCCGGACTCGGGGAGTCCGACCCCGAGCCGCCGCCGCCTCCTTGCCTCTCCCCCAAGCCAGCCGAGCCCTCCCCTCTTAAATACCCCGCCGCCGCCACCCCACCCCGCCACCCGCCGCCCCGCAGAAGCAGCAGCCGCAGCCGCCGCCGCCCTCACCGAGCCGCCGCCGCCGCTAGTACCGCCGCCAGGAGCCGCCGCCGCCGCCGCAGCCCAGCCACCCGCGCCGTCCCGCTGTCCCGCCGGAGCCGAGCCGGAGGTAACTGCCACCGCTGTCGTGGTCCATTTTTTTAAAAAACCCAATCCGGTTTTTCTTTAGAAACCCTAGATTTGTTTTTTTCTTATAGATCAGTTTTTTTCTCTGTTTATTTATTTAGCGAGCGTTCGCCCCTTCGTTCGTTTATAACAAACGAATTCGCCGTTTAGTTTTAGTTAACGAACGTTCGTTCGTTAATCTATTAGTCAGTTTTTCTTTTTCTCGGATTTTTCCGTGGTTATTTCTGATCGCGATTTCTGATCCGATTTTCGTTCTAGTATAACTTTTCGCTCGTTTATCGGAATCAGGCGATTCAAGCGCCGAGAGTTTCGTCTCGAAACCCTCTTTCCGTTTAATCTACTCAAACAAGATTTTGCTTCTGTAAAATTTGATTTAGGTCCAAATTAGTAGACGAAGCTTGTTTCTTTCGCCGTTTGACTTTTGTTGCTTCATTTGATTTGATTCTTTTTGCAAACCGGAGTTCTTAAGTTGAACTTTCTGGTTAGTTCTCTTATTTGAGTTTTACCTGTGCATTAGATGAGTACTTATTGTATGCTTGTTTGTTTGCGATAGAGTACCGAGAGTGCGCCGCTTGCTACTTTGAATCTCTAGGTTTCGCGGATCATCAACAAGGCAAGTAACACTTTGATCATACCTCTTTACTACCCAGTTTTATTTCCTTAGATCAATCCTCAAACAATTGCATGATTAGGATCTGTTAATATGTGGGATTTTGGGAAAGTGGATGAGGTAGTACCTATTACCTGTTTTATTATCAAACCCTTGGGAGTTACCTCCACGTCTGCTTATTATGCCATGCTATGCTAGTAGACGTGGATTGGGTGAGTGTATCCATGACAGATGTGAGATTGTGAATTAATGGTTTATTTAAGGTGGCAACTTTAATACACATCTGGATGGATTGAGACACCTGGGTATTCCAGCGATTGCCTGTTTTTCTTTTGGACCTCCACCCAGGCTCAAAGGGATCATGAGATTATTCATGCTAGAAACTTCCATGTGCAGCCACAAGCTACTATGGGCTCTAGCATAGTTGACTAAGTCGTGCGAACTCTTACAGTGGTAGACTAGCAGATGTAGGGGATGTAGGTTGGTACTGTCTACCCGATCGTAAGGTGCTAGCGCTTCTGAAAGACTATGTGCCGGTCATCCGTTTCTCAAACATCATGTAGTGCGAGAATCCCAACGGAGGAGATCAAGTCTTGTGGGGAAAAGTGCGCAAACCTCTAGAGAGTGTATAAACTAATCATGGTTAGCCGTGTCCCCGGTTATGGACATCTTGAGTATCTAGTACTTGGATTATCATGTGAATCTCATCATGTTACTTTAATCAATATTGTTGGGTTTTAATGATGATGCTTAATTGGGATTGAGAGGGTGTCTACACTCTCAATGTTTAACAACCACCACGATAGTTAACTAAAATTTATTCCTTTGTAGTAGGGAAAAATTGGCTTTACGCAAAACTGTAACCATAGAGCTTTTCCACCAAGCCATACATGCATGTAGTATAGCTTTTCTTTCATTATTCTCTATGTGTTACATTGCCAGCATATTCCATGTGCTGACCCGTTTCGGGCTGCAACGTTCATGTTGCAGACTTTTCAGATGACGAGTAAGGTGCCTTTAGGTCGTGGTTCTATACTCAGTGATGCCGTTGGAGTTGATGGACTCGCTTATCTTCCAAGCCTTCCATTGTTATCGTTATTAGATGGCCTTAAGCCATATTTATTGTAATAAGTTCTCTTTTGAGACATTTGATGTAATAAGTGTGTGATTGCTACTCTGTTATAAATCCTTCAAGTACTGTGCGTGTTAGCATTACTGGTCCAGGGATGACACTAAAGCACAAAGATCAGATTGTTTGAGGTCTGGTCGCTACAAGATGGTATCAGAGCCCACACTGACTGTAGGACACGACCACTAAGCTAAAGCCTTAGATCACTACTCACTCTTCTCATTTCTGACTCCTCATCTTTTCTACTCTTTTAGGATGGCGGATGCAAGGAACAAGTTCACACAACTGGATGAAGATACACCCTTTGGACGTCACTTGAAGGAAGTCACTAGATACCTGAACATCAGAGTACCAAGTTTCACCGAGACCTACAACGCCACTTTACATGAAGAGGAGCGCTGGATGATTCAAGTTCAAGTACCAGGAAGGATGTTCATGCCCGTCACTGAGCCCATAGAGTTTTCCTTTGATGCCCCAACCTAGAGTCTAGGAAAGAGCATGGCAGCCCACATCACAATGGGACGTATTGAAGAAGTTTACCACAAGCATCTCAAGGATACTATCTACCAGATTTGTGGGCGCCGAGATGAGCAATGGGAGATGATCAACACCAGGAAGGATAGATCAATTGCAGCTTTCATCCAGGAGTTAAACCAGCACATTCGACGCCAGGAGAACTAGATGTGCGCATGCATGATAGACCTGAAGAAGGCCATGACCAAAATCACAGAATTGGAGGAAGAACCCAAGTCTACATGTGATGGATATGAGGAGGAAATAGCAACACTAGTGGAGAAGAATGATGATCTCAAGAAGAAGCTAAAAGTATTTATGGGATTTCCCGCGACTGGAGGAGAAGACGAAGATTGCACCTGTCCAGAGAACTACATCATCATCGACGACACTGACTCGGACCCAGACGATAGCGATGATGACTATGTTGATGAAGCTGGAGCATATATCATGGAGTCTTCATCGGAGCAGTTTTTCTAGTCGACCACCATAACAGTAGTAGTATTCCCCCATGTATCTAGTATAGTTCGAGCACTTTTGTAACGATAGTTAGACCATTGTATGCCCTTGTTTGATTGAATGAAGTGATTTTGTTTGCTTTTGTCTCATGTGCATATGGGTAGTGTTTTCCCCCTAGAGCTCATTCTATTCTATATTCTCATCTTTTCTAAACCCTCAGATGCCTCCGAGACGTGACAATGGATTTGCTTTCCCACTGGAGCTCACTTAGTTGATCCAGTAGCAGAATGCGTTGATGCAATTGCTAGTCCAGAATCAGAATCAGGGGAACAACAACAACAACAACCCACCACAGCCACCACCTGTTGATCACTTAACCCGTTTCCTTAGACTGAATCCACCGGTGTTCTCCAGTAGCACCGAGCCGATAGTTGCAGATGATTGGCTCCGCAAGACAGCAAGGGAGTTGACCATTGCAGGATGCACAGATGCGGAGAGGGTGCGTTTTGACGCACATCATCTTGAAGGAACCACAACATCATGGTGGGAGAATTTCACAGCCACTTACCTATCGACACTGTCACATGGGACCAGTTTCAGCAGGCTTTCCATACTGCCCATGTTTCAGCAGGAGCTATGGCCATGAAGAAGCGTGAGTTTCGCAACTTGCACCAAGGAGGACGGACTGTTGGCCAGTATGTAGATGACTTTAGTAAGCTAACACGTTATGCCCCAAATGACGTTGCTATGGATGCAGCTAAGCAAGAGAAGTTTCTGGAAGGACTGAATGATGAGCTAAGCATGCAGTTGATGGTAGCAACTTTCAACAACTACCAGGAGTTGGTAGACCGTGCTCTTATGATTGAAGGGAAGCAACAGCAGATTGAAAACCACAAGAGGAAGTATGGACAAGGGAAGTACAATTCTGGAGCTCAGCAGAAGCCACGTTTTACCTCGAAATCGGGAGGACAGTTCTAGCATACCCATGGAGGAGGTAGCTCGCACAATCATAATGGTCCCAAGAATAGTAACAGGAATGGAGGAAGCAATGGCCAGAACCGTACCAATCCCTCAACACCAGCCAAGAGAGACCTGAGCCAAGTCACTTGCTATAAGTGTCAGAAGACTGGACATTATGCCAATGAATGTTCTGAAGCCCAGAATGGAAATGGCAATGGAAGCTCAGGGAAGAAGCCGAACCCTTTCAATAGGGGACAGGTGAACCACATTAACGTGGAAGAGGTTGAAGCTCAGCCAGATGCAGTAATAGGTAAGTTTTTGGTTAAGTCATTTACTGCACTCGTTCTTTTTGATACTGGTGCATCACATTCATACATATCAAGGGGATTTGTGGATAAGTATAAAATGTCAACCCAAGCCCTTAGGTCACCCATGTTAGTAACCTCGCTTGGAGAAGAATATATGGCTAGTCTATGGTGTGATCGGTTACCATTAAGGATTGGTAACTACGTGTTTCCCTCGGACCTAATAGTATTGGAATCGCAAGGATTGGATGTGATATTAGGCATGGATTGGTTATCGAAGTATGGAGGGAACATTGAATGCACCAGTAAGACGATTTTGCTCACAATGCCAGAAGGAAGAAGGATCAAGTATGTATCATGACATGAGCCGAAGAGGACTCAAGTAAATTCCTTATCAGGAGTTGTGCAGGAGGAAGTACCAGTGGTGAAGTATTTCCCTGATGTATTTCCAGAGGAGTTGCCAGGAATGCCACCGGATAGAGACATTGAGTTTTTGATTGAGCTTTTGCCAGGCACAGGGCCAATATCTAAGAGACCATACAAGATGCCTGCAAAATATTTGGAGGAGATTAAGAAGAAGATTAAGGAGTTACTGGATAAAGGCTATATTCACCCAAGTTCTTCGCCTTGGGGATCGCTAGTACTTCTAGTGGAGAAGAAGGACGGATCATTGAGGATGGTTGTTGATTATCAAGGATTGAATGCAGTAACAATCAAGAACAAGTACCCACTGCCAATGATCAATGATTTGTTTGACTGATTGCAAGGAGCTAAGGTATTTTCCAAGATTGATTTGAGATCAGGATACCATCAGTTGAAGATCCGAGAGCAGGATATACCTAAGACGGCTTTTACCACTAGGTATGGGCTGTACGAGTATACCATTATGTCATTTGGTCTGACTAACGCACCTGCCTATTTCATGAACATGATGAACAAGGTATTTATGGAGTTTTTGGATAAGTTCGTCGTGGTGTTCATTGATGATATTTTGGTCTACTCGAGGAACGAAGAGGAGCATAAGGAGCATTTGCGTTTGGTACTTGAGAAGCTCAGAGAACATCAATTATATGCCAAGTTCAGCAAATGTGAGTTTTAGTTGAAGGAAGTTGGGTTCCTCGGACATGTGATATCCAGAGAAGGAATAGCAGTTGATTCCCACTAAAGTTGTCACTGTAACCAATTGGGTAGCACCAACGATAGTTGGAGAGATCCGGAGTTTTCTTGGACTGGCAGGATACTACCGGATATTCATTGAGAATTTCTCGAAGATTGCGAAGCCTATGACGGAGTTGTTGAAGAAGGATACCAAGTGCAAATGGACTGAGGTATGTGAGGCCAGTTTCCAGGAGTTGAAGAAACGTTTGGTTACATCGCCAGTGTTGATTCTGCCAGGTCAGGGCAAGGATTATGAGGTGTTTTGCGACGCTTCACGTTGAGGACTTGGAGCAGCGCTTATGCAAGAGGGAAGAGTTGTTTCGTATGCTACACGACAGTTGAAACCTCATGAGTTGAATTATGCCACCCATGATTTGGAGTTAGCAGCCGTAGTGCATGCGTTGAAGATTTGGAGACATTTTCTCATCGGAAAACATTGTGAAGTGTACACAGATCACAAGGGTTTGAAGTATATTTTCACGCATAAAGAGCTGAATCTCAGGCAAAGGAGATGGTTGGAGCTCATGAAGGATTATGATATGAGATTGCATTATCATCTCGGAAAGGCTAACGTAGTAGCCGATGCGTTGAGCCGCAAGAGCCATGTCAACACACTAATGACCGGGGATTTACCGAAGGAGTTAGCCGAGGACCATCGTGAGCTATGTTTGGAGATAGTTCCGAGAGGCTATGTAGCAGCACTGGAGATTCAATCTACTTTGATGGATAAGATCAGAGAAGCTCAGAAGACTGACAAGGAGATTGCCTCTATAAAGGAGAAGATGAGCAAAGGAAAAGCTAAAGGATTTCATGAGCATGAGCACGATACCCTATGGTTTGAAGACCATGTTTATGTGCCTAATGACCCGGAGATCAGGAAGTTGATTATGCAAGAGGCCCATGATTCACCATATTCAATTCACCCAGGAAATACCAAGATGTATTTGGATTTGAAGGATACTTTCTGGTGGACCGGAATGAAGAAGGATATTGCGGAGTATGTTGCAGTTTGTGATGTATGTCAGAGAGTAAAGGCAGAGCATCAGAAGCCAGCAAGATTGTTACAACCATTTCCAATACCTGAATGGAAGTGGGATAAGTTAGGCATGGATTTTATCATGGGATTGCCCAGGAATCGTTCAGGCTACGACTCAATTTGGGTTGTAGTTGATCGTTTGACGAAGGTAGCTCATTTCATCCCAGTGAAGACCACTTACACTAGTGCTAAGTTGGCAAAGATATACATGACCAAGATCGTATGTCTGCATGGAGTTCCGAGGAGCATTGTATCAGATAGAGGAACTCAATTTACCTCGAAGTTCTGGAATCAGTTGCACGAAACTTTGGGTACCAGGCTAGAGTTCAGTACGGCCTTTCATCCGCAGACAAATGGACAGACTGAGAGAGTCAATCAGATTTTGGAGGATATGCTGAGAGCTTGTGCGCTAGATTATGGATCTAGTTGGGATGACAATTTGCCATATGTAGAGTTTTCTTACAACAACAGTTATCAATCTAGTTTGAAGATGGCCCCTTTCGAAGCCTTGTACGTAAGGAGGTGTAGGACCCCATTGTCGTGGGATGAAGTTAGAGACCGCTAGTTGTTTGGACCGGATTTGATTAAGGAGTCTAAACAGAAAGTGAAATTGATTCGCGACAGGCTCAAGGTAGCCCAGTCTAGGCAGAAGAGCTATGCAGATTCTAAACGCAAGGAGACAGTTTACGAAGTTGGAGACATAGTTTATCTTCGTGTATCTCCACTTCGAGAAGTTAAGCGCTCTGGAGTTAAGGGAAAGTTAGCTCCACGTTTTGTGGGACCATACAAAGTTTTGGAACGTATGGGAGAAGTTGCCTACAAGTTGGAGTTGCCCGAAGGATTGTCAGGAGTTCACGATGTGTTCCACGTTTCCCAGTTGAAGAAGTGCCACGCGGAGATGGCTAATATACCGCTGAGAGATACAGTGCTGCTGGAAGCAATTCAGTTGGACAGTGATTTAACCTATGAGGAGAAACCAGTTAAGATTCTTGAGTATGCCAACCGAGTCACCTGTAGCAAGGTTATAAAGTTTTGCAAAGTTCAGTGGAGCCACCACACTAAGGATGAAGCCACCTTGGAGCGAGAGGAAGATCTGCTGAAGGACCACCCTCACCTATTTTCTAGCCAACCCGAATCTCGAGGGCGAGATTCATCTTAAGGGGGGTAGGTTTGTAACATCCCAAATTTTCAATTTGGAATGTTATACACTAGATCATCATTGCATATCATATTTTGTTTGCTTTTGGGTTGATCCTAGAAATTCTACGCAACTCAAGGACACTCAGAGAGAGTTGGGGATTTCGTTATTTTCATATTTGAGTTTTCTCAAATTTTGAAAATAGGATCATTTGATTTTATTTATTTTATCTTCAATTATTTCAACTAAAAAAATATGAGAGAGGGAATAAAATGACTTTCCCAAAATAAAGAAATATTGAGGATTTAATAAGAAATCAAATAAGATTTATTTTGGAGTTTTTGCTATTTTATTTGAATTTAGGAAAAACTGCACGTTTTCAAAACAGCATTTTAGGGCCAACAAAATGTTCAACTTGTTCTAAATATTTTATTTAGACGGTGAAAATTTGTTTTGGCATTTTTAGATTTTTATTTTTTTTCTAGGATTTTTTTTAGTTCGACGGAATTATTTAAAAAAAACTCCGCGCCCGACTGGGCCGAAGGCCCAGCTGAGCCAGGCCGGCCCGCGCCAGCGCCACCGCCTCCCGCCACCGTGTCACCGCCGGACTCGTGGAGTCCGACTCCGAGCCGCCGCCGCCGCCTTGCCCCTCTCCCAAGCCTGTTGAGCCCCCCCCTCTTAAATACCCCGCCGCCGCCA
>NC_041391.1:471496253-471518382 GCF_002162155.2 Triticum dicoccoides | reverse complement strand
GCCGTCTTCCGCCGCCGCCGCCGCAGCCCCGCCACCCGTGTCGTCCCGCCGGAGCCCCGCCGGAGCCGAGCCGGAGGTAACTGCCGCCGCCGCCGTGGTACGGTTTAAAAAAAACCTGAACCGGTTTTTCTTTAGAAACCCTATATTTGTTTTTTTTCTTATAGATCGGTTTTTTCTCAGTTTATTTCTTTAGCGAGCGTTTACCCGTTCGTTGGTTTTAACGAACGAATTCGCCATTTAGTTTCAGTTAACGAACGTTCGTTCGTTAAACTGTTCGTCAGTTTTTCTTTTTCTCGGATTTTTCCGCGGTTATTTCTGATCGCGATTTCTGATCCGATTTTCCTTCTAGTATAACTTTTCGCTCATTTATCTGAATCAGGCGATTCAAGCGCCTAGAGTTTTGTCTCGAAACCCTCGTTCTGTTTAATCTACTCAAACAAGATTTTGCTTCTCTAAAATTTGATTTAGGTCCAGATTAGTAAATGAAGCTTGTTTCTTTCACCGTTTGACTTTCGTTGCTTCGTTTGATTTGATTCTTTTTGCAAACCGGAGTTCTTAAGTTGAAATTTTTGGTTAGTTCTCTTATTCGAGTTTTACTTGTGCATTAGATGAGTACTTATTGTATGCTTGTTTGTTTGTGATAGAGTACCCGGAGTGCACCGCTTGCTACTTTGAATCGCTAGGTTTCACGGATCATCAGCAAGGCAGGTAACACTTTGATCATACCTCTTTACTACCCAGTTTTATTGCATTAGATCAATCCTCCAGCAATTGCATGATTAGGATATGTTAATATGTGGGATTTTGGGAAAGTAGATGAGGTAGTACCTATTACCTGTTTTATTATCAAACCCTTGGGAGTTACCTCTACGTTTGCTTATTATGCCATGCTATGCTAGTAGACGTGGATTGGGTGAGTGTATCCATGATAGATGTGAGATTGTGAATTAATGGTTTATTTAAGGTGGCAACTTTAATACACATCTGGGTGGATTGAGGCACCTGGGTATTCCAGCGAGTGCCTGTTTTTCTTTTGGACCGCCACCCAGGCTCAAAGGGATCATGAGATTATTCATGCTAGAAATTTCCATGTGCAGCCACAAGCTACTATGGGCTCTAGCATAGTTGACTAAGTCGTGCGACCTCTTACAGTGGTAGACTAGCAGATGTAGGGGATGTAGGTTGGTACTGTCTACCCGATCGTAAGGTGCTAGCGCTTCTGAAAGACTATGTGTCGGTCATCCGTTTCTCAAACATCATGTAGTGCGAGAATCCTAACGGAGGAGATCGAGTCTTATGGGGAAAAGTGCGCAAACCTCTGGAGAGTGTATAAACTAATCATGGTTAGCCGTGTCCCCGGTTATGGACATCTTGAGTATCTAGTACTTGGATTATCATGTGAATCTCATCATGTTACTTTAATCAATATTGTTGGGTTTTAATGATGATGCTTAATTGGGATTGAGAGGGTGTCTACACTCTCAATGTTTAACAACCACCATGATAGTTAAATAAAATTTATTTCTTTGTAGTAGGGAAAAATTGGCTTTACGCAAACTGTAACCATTGAGCTTTTTCACCAAGCCATACATGCATGTAGTATAGCTTTTCTTTCATTATTCTCTATGTGTTACATTGCTAGCATATTCCATGTGCTGACCCGTTTCGTGCTGCGACATTCATGTTGCAGACTTTTCATATGACGAGTACGGTGCCTTTAGTTTGTGGTTCTATACTCAGTGATGCTGTTGGAGTTGATGGACTCGCTTATCTTCCAAGCCTTCCGATGTTATCGTTATTAGATGGCCTTAAGCCATATTTATTGTAATAAGTTCTCTTTTGAGACATTCGATGTAATAAGTGTGTGATTGCTACTCTGTTATAAATCCTTCAAGTATTGTGCGTGTCAGCATTACTGATCCAGGGATGACACTAAAGCACAGAGATCAGATTGTTTGAGGTCTGGTCGCTACAAGATGGTATCAGAGCCCACGCTGACTGTAGGACACGACCACTAAGCTAAAGCCCTAGATCACTACTCACACTTCTCATTTCTGACTCCTCATCTTTTCTACTCTTTTAGGATGGCGGATGCAAGGAACAAGTTCACACAACCGGATGAAGATACACCTTTGGACGTCACTTGCAGGAAGTCACTAGATACCTGAACATCGGAGTACCAAGTTTCACCGGGACCTACAACGCCACTTTGCAATTCAATATAGTGTGGTACTAATACGCTCCTAAGTGGGAAACCGTTTAGGTTGTGATCGGTGTGAACAGGTTTGCAATTCAATATAGCGTGGAGTAATTTGGAATGTGAGGAGACGCAAGCTCAAAATTTATTAACAGTTCTAGTTTCAAAGTGCGGCACTATTCTCGGATGGCGTTACGTGGGCACGTGTTCTCTTCTTTTTAAAAGTTCATGGGCACGTGTTCTCGGCCGTGGTGTAGCATATGCCATGGTAGTTCTTTTTCTACTGCTGTGTACGTGCAATAACTGGCACCGTCGTATACATATCTTACGGTTAATGGGGCGTTCGATAGGAATAGCCGCGTGGCAAGCTATAGGCTAGTCTTTTTTTCAGATGCATTAAACCTATCTCTCGGGACTTCTCGCATGCACCATCTTGGCACCCACAAAAACTTGTACTCCGAGTTTAGTACGTTATATAGGAAGAGAAGAGGTGCACGCACGCACTCGTCCTCTCACACACGCGTCTGTTTTTCTTGAAAAGGAGGACGATGACCCCTGGCCTCTGCATCTGGGAGTCACACACGCATCTGTAGCTACAAATTGTAGTGTTCTCAACCATCCTATTGGCTCTATCATGGATGTACCTATATACTAAAACATGTCTAGATACATATATATTTTGACAAATGAAAGGCATGTATTGTGGAACAGAGGGAGTGCTTGTCATCAAAATGGATAAAAAGAGACGTATCTAGAACTAAAATACATCTACATACATCTCCTTTTATCCATTTTGATGACAAGTAGTACTTCTTACCCAAAGGAACTTTATATCCAACAGACACAAAATATCCGTTCGACTATTGGAAATTACTGATTTGATGTCGAAGTCATTGCTGCATCGCCACCAAAACCCAATATATCTTAAGCTAAAGTAGACCGAGCTAATCCCTATATTAGCATATTACTAAGATAAACAGAAGGCACTGTAGAAACATTTAGGATGTGAGCTTGTCAATCTGAGTGGAGGGACACCAGCTTAGCCCCGACAAGCAGCTTGGGCGGAACTGTGAAGAAGGTCAGCTCTTGGATGTCGACGTCGCCGGGATCCCTGCTGCTTGTCACCTCCATTTCCACCTTGACGGCGTCGGTCGTGCCTTTGGGCTCCCCCGGCGGGCCGTTCGCCAACAACTTGGACACGCAGTGCGGCAGTGGGGACACCCCCGCTCTGATGTAGACGACCGACATGGTGATAGGCGCACCGATGTCGAGCACGCCGCCGACCAAGAAAAACGCACGGTCGTCCTCCTCCGCGAACAGCAAGAGCCGTGGCTCTGACAGTGGCACTTGTAGCTGGAGCACCTTGCCGTACTGGATCATGTGCACGGGCATGGGATACGCGGTGCTGATGTGGTGGTAGAGCGCCGGCGGCGGGCCTTCGTAGCCGCAGAGGGGCACGGGCCATTTGCAGGGCGCAAGCAAACACACGCTCTGGTGATCGGCGGGCTTGTGGTAAGTGACATAGAGCCCACAACCTTCGTGCGGGCACTCCACCCTCACCGACGAAAGGACGACGTCCACCGCCGTGTTTCGCGCGTCGAAGCCACCGCCACGCTCGCACTTCTGGCACTGCCGCTGGTTCCTGGGGTGCTCAACGTGGCAGTCCACGCAGGCCAGGTGCCCTCCCTTGCACTGCAAAAATCAATCGAACAACACATCAATCAAGAAACCTGCACCTTGCTCAATCGCCGAACGAACGAAGTGTATTCGAACCTCATACACTGGAGGCATTAAGGGGTGGACGCACAAGGGGCAGTGGAGCACGGTGAGGTCCATCGAGACCTTAGGGAGCTCCATTGTCGGGTCCTGTTCGGCCTGCATGATCTCGCCCTCCTCGTGCACAACCATCTCTCGCTTGGGCCGGGGCATTACAAAGCTTTACCATCACATATTTTATACTACTTCAAGGTGCATTAAATCAACACATGCAAGTATCAAAAGGAGAGTCACGGCATGCAAGCATGCGTTGTAATTAATGCATCGGCAAACGCAAATTATTGAAATATATCGAGTGGAGTGCTTTGATGTGTCGCGTCAACTTGTACATCAACGAGAAGTTTGATTGTCCTCTCCCTCGCGGACTCAACTGCACCTGCCTTTGGTTGTATGACAGGTTGGCCACCCACCTTTCGGGCCCACCTGTCATACACACAAAGGTTGGAGCTTCCCTCCCTCTCCCATGAGCGTGGTGGCTGGCAAGACTAGGAGAAGCTTTCGCTACACGCTCTCCCTCCGCACGCAGTGGACATGCAGCAGTTCAATCGGTGTCAGATGGCTAGAAGTGTACTGTAGTACTCCTCCAATGCAGTAGTGCTCCATCATTGTTCGACTTCCCGAAAAGGCGAAGAGCCAAGCGCAGCCCGGCGCTCGTGTGGCAGTTTCATGTGTAGAGTAGTCTAGGATAGCGTGTACCGTGCCTGTAAGCTTAAAATCGCTGGGGTCGGCTCCATGCTATGTGGCCGTCTCAAAGTTTAGAAAAAAATAGTCTTCTGGCCCTACCTGTCACCCTGGTGATTGTAGTTTGCACGCTCATCTGGTCAAGATAGGAATATATATTTTAATTTGTGGTGGGTAAATATTAGAGGTTGCAGCATATATATTGTACACTGCGGGTCTTTCAGCCAAGTTTAGAGGCAAGCATGTGGGGCCAGTGCTATGATGTCTCACGTCAACTCGTACAATGAGGATAAGCTTGATTTTACTACTAGACACCTTCTCCCTCATCCATGTGCGCGGTTGCTCGCAAACGAGGACATGCTTTTGCTTACTAGTATTTCTACAACAAGCTATCCCTCCCGCTCACGATGGACGGATATGCAGCAGTGGATTCGACACTATGGAAGCAGTAGTAGTAACATCATTGTTTGTCTTCTCGAAGAGGCGAAGAGCCGAGCGCAACCCGAACATGGCAGTTGCAAACATTGAGCACACATATAGCCAGGCTCTTGCATGAGACAAAATTGCTATGTGAGCCCACTATTGTACTAGTACGTACAACTACTTGCTAGTATAGCCCTGTAAACCAGAAAGGAGTATTTTAACTTCTAGAGATTTCTACAAGTGACTAGACTACACCGAGAGGGAGTACGCATGGAGCAAAATGAGTGAATCTGCACCGTAAATAAATACATAGTTCTATCGTTTTCCTCTCCGAGGTGCACAATATTGACTATACTGACAAGTCTCTTTTTGAAACGCATTTACTTTTTTTGACACAGTACAGACGCAAGTGCTCATATACAAGCGCATACACTCACCCCTATGAACGCACACACGCACGGCACTATCATCTTGAAATTTACGAAGTCACCATAGGCACCTCGTCTTCGACGGGAACGTCTGCTGACTCCTGACAACGTGATAGACGTGGGTGGCAGTCGCCTCCATAGGTCCTTGAATGCCAAGGAGGGAGAGGGTAGCGGTTCCCGAGACGTTGAACGGTCAATGATGCATCCTCAATTACATGGAGAGGGAATTAATTGGAGAAGCAGAATAGAGCCAGCACGATGTGAATGCAACGATGTGAACGATCAATGATGCATCCTCAATTACATGCAGAGGGGGTCACTGTTTTAAGTCACCTGACTTATAAGTTGGTGACTTATTTGAAACCAGACAGGCCCTAAAGGCGCCCCACCACTCCAATCCATCTACTCCCAAGTCTCTGCGCAACACTGCTCACTCCAATCCAAGACCAAGTGACCAGAAGCCACAAGCACCTATGGAGGCGATGGACGCGAGCGGCAGTCGGCTGTGCCAAATCATCCAAGGCGCTGGCCTGCGGCCCCGCACCGCACAGCGTTTCCAGACGTTGCTGGCGACCGCCGACATCGTAGCCCTTGCTGACGCCAGCTTCGCCTCTCGCATGGATGACATGATGGTCAACTCCATCCGCAAGTTCACCGCCATCAAGAAGCGCGCGGACAACCTTGCCGTACTGCTCCAGCCCACGCGCCCAGGCTCCTCATTGCCTGCCACCCTCATCGGCCTCCATGGTGACGAACTCTTTCAAGCCCTGGTGGCCCTGCAGGTGCCGGAGGTCGCGACGAAGAATGTGCACCTCGAGGCCGCGCTCGCCACACAGTGCCTCGCCATGCAAGAAACCGTCGACCTGCACATCCATGTCTACGAGGAAATCGTCTACATAGGCCACTACAAGGCAAGCAAGGACAGAAAGACATTAGCCTTCTTCCAGCGGCTGGAATCTTTGGACGCCATTGTTCAGAAGCACATCGACCTGGCCACAAAAGCCGCTGCTACTTAGGCGCCGTTCGGTGGGCCGACGCACTGAGTCGAGGAGGTGGACATCGTCAATGGATGCATCTCTTCTTCTTGCCTCTTGTAACCAGCACTGCATCGCCTCGTGGCCTTAATGTTTTATTAGTATAGTACTCCCTCTGTTCCCAAATACAAGTCTTTCTAAATATTCCAGCAAGTGACTACTACATACGGAGCAAAATGAGTGAATCTACACTCTAAACTATGTTTACATACATCTGTATGATGTATTCCATTTGAAATAGTATCTAAAAAGGCTTATATTTAGGAACGAAGGGAGTATATGGCATTTTTATTCCAGTTGTAACATTTTCACTATGAGGTGGGGCCGCAGTTGAGCAAACCTACCCGGCCCACCGGGCATCGGCGGAGTTTAGAATTAGAAGAGAGAAACAAGGGAGGAGAGCTAGCTGTTGCACGAACGCAGTTGTCAGATGGGACTCATGTTGATAGAATAGGAGTACTAAGCACTCGTGCCTCTTTTTTTGTGGGAAAAATTAGTCGTATGTCTAGTACCACTAGTTGGGTGCGTGCGACCTATAGCTCTCATCACTTTAGGTCTCCTTTTTGAACCGCAGCTACGCTTCACAGTACATATTTTTTTCACGCATTTATCCTCCTATATGTACTCCTAGGCTATTTCCACGTGCTCCCATTCGCTGACATGTGGGATATAGAGCATCTGGGTCGTAGTGCATGCACGACTCGGAGCATATGCCGGGGTACTTTACATTTCAGACCTCACAAATTACATGCAAACCCCCCACAGAAGAATAAATAAATGAATGAATTACTACATGAAACCGGATTATTTTCATAGAAACCGGAGCACGCTCATTAAATTTTGGACATAACACGTTTATAAAAAAAATGACCGGACCTAAACCAGTCTAAGGGTCTCTTTGATTTTCCCGCAAAAAAGGGGCCTCTTTGATTCGCAGGATACTGAAAACACAGGAATGGGGAAAGTATGATGGCGATGAACCGAGATGAGGAGAACTCTAACTTAGTTAGGGGTTAGAGTTTGATTCTAACCCTGAACTAACTCTAAACCAAAGAGGTGTATGGATGGCAGGGTTAGATTGACAATAAATGCTCTTTCTCAATCATTTGACTACTTTGGACCCTATTTCCTGCCGGATTTGGTGTGGCCGGCTCTTCTGTGGCCTCCTCCCACTCACAATTGACATAAACAAACCATCTTTACAAATCAAGCATGCAAAACATGATAATTTTTACTTTGTCCATACAAATGAGATATCCCACTTAAACATACAAGTCATCAATCAAGCTTCACAAAAAAACACTCCATGAAACAAAGCATGAGCTAACTCATCACGGAAGTCATTCACGATAGGGAGGGAGCCCGGAGCCCCTCACGCACCGAGGGAGGAGCTCGCCATCGTCGCTCTGGAGGAAGGCTCTGTAGAGCCCAAGCCCCGGGAACCCCTTTGATGCCGACCCTTGCGAGTTGAGGTCGACACCGGCATGGGTAGCAGGGCCGCTTGCCGCCGATTGGGAACTTAATCTTTGGGCCTCTAGAAATAATGCAAGCCTGTAACTAAAATACCTAGAAAGGTGAACTAAAGTTTTGGGCCTCTAGAAATAATGCAAGCCTGAAACTGAAATACCTATAAAGGTGAACTAAATCTTTGGGCCTCTATAAATAATGCAAGCCTAAAACTGAAATACCTAGAAAGGTAAATTGAATCTTTGGGCCTCTAGAAAGATTTATTACCTCCTCAAGCAGCATCAAACAATTCCATGCATGCACCACAAATCTATACCAAGTTTGATCAGGATCTACTTTTCCAAATCAGAATTAGCTCTAGAGCGAGCAAGATCAATGATATGGCTATGAGACAGAGAAGGAACGAACAAAGTCACCCCTCTCAGGACCTCCCTGGTAGATGCGCCGCCGCCACACACGACAGAGGGAGAAAACGACCAGTAAAGGGGGAGCGGGGCGACCTTCGAAGGCCGGAGGGAGAGGGCGGCCAGAGTAGGGTGGCGGAGGCCGGAAGGAGAGGGCGGCCGAAGGAGAGAGAGGGTGAGCGGCGCTTGGGCGGGCGGCCCTATGGGGAACAGAGAGGAGTCGTACGAGAGGGGGGGAGCAATCTGGTGCGGGCAGGGAAGATTTTTTTAGTTCTCTTTTAGTGGGCCCGAGGATAACTAACCCAATTAGAACCTCTACACCGGGCTAGTTTTTTTTAGCTGGGTTAGAGCAAACTAGCTCAAACTAACCCCTCTTGTTTCGATAATTTGAGGCTATTTCAACCCAAACTAGCTCTAACTCGGGGATCCAAACAAAGAAGAGTGTTACTATACATGCTACAGTGTGGACCGTAGCACATTGTTTTTTATGGCCATATCACCACATTGTTTTCTACTGCTGGTTCACTGGGCTACCGTGGTTCGCACTGCTGGTTCACTGGGTTGCCGTGGTTCGCACTGCTGGTTCATTGGGCTGCCGTGGTTTGCACTCCTCCGACCTGAGTAGTAGTAGTACTAGTATATACCGCATCATTTTTTGCTCCTTCTTACTACTCCGACATGTGGGAGAGCCAGCATCCGGGTCGACGTTTCATGCACCAGATTAAAGCATGGAACGGAAGGGGGTCATCACCCCGGTCGGAGCGCCAGTAATTCATGACTATAGTGAGTGGTCATATCACAAATCCTTCCAGCAGTAACGCGCCTTCAAATCGCACAGCGCGACCTTTCCAGCAGTATGTTTGAGAATCCGCCACTCGCTCACCCTCCTCGCCTCTCTGTCAAACCGCCTACCCGAAAACTGTCATGCGTACTGCTCGGGAAAAGCCCTGCCCTCAACTTTTAACTATGCAAAAATAGTTCGAGCTTGTTCGTTCTATATAAATACAGTACTTACTGTATGTTTATTCACCCGTGGGGTTGTTCAATGAATGGAGGGGCGGGGAGCACAAGTGAACAATACTAGTACTACTAGTAGTAAGTAGGAGTCGTACAGTAGTCACCTTAAAGAGAGAGTTTCTTTTCTTTAATGCCACGTACGCAAATTGAAATTCTTGTTGTGGAGAGAAAAAGATAATCACTCCACTATATATGTACACAGGGGCCTGAGCGCTTGCTTTACTAGGGTTGCTCTCTTCATTCTCTCATCCTCTCCAGATATAAACAAGACAGCGGTAGCGACATTTTCTCTCTGCTCGCCGCTGGTCACCGATCCGGCTGGATCCCTTTGGCCGGTGTGTGTAGAGGACTAAAAGGTGCATCATTCACGCGGTCATCACCGCCGAGGGAGGAAACCCACAACTGCCGGAGAGGCCTGATCCTCTGTCCGTGCCGTTCTCTCCGACACAGCGCCGGCTCGGGAGCTCCTCCGACCCTTCTTCCTCCCTGCCGTATTGTCCGCAGATCCGACCTGCCGCCGCCGACATCCCGGCAACCCTCAGGTATAAGTTCTTTGAAAACGGCCTTGCTCTACTGCCCCATCTCCCCATGTGTCTACATGTGCATCTTTTTCTACTCCCATTAGCTCTTCCAAAGCCACCTAATTTTTTAGTATTATTAGAGGTAAAGCTACTTCATGCATTCGAATCTAGGGCTTTGTTCAAACAACAGAGAAAGGGGGGAAAGTTGTAGCATGAATCTTGGACTTGATTCAAAGAGGAAATAATATGGTGAAGGTAGTAGAGACTGGATACCCAACCGGTCTCTTGGTTGAAGAGGGAAATAATCGGAAAACACAGTACAAACTGGATAAGGAATAGATCTATTATTGGTTGAAAAAAGGATAGAAAGTGGCGGCTGGTGGACAAGTCAACAGAGTATGTCCAGGATTAGATTTGCTGCCCTCGCATAGTAAAGGGTCTCCAGGATTAGAATTGCTGCCCTCACATAGTAAAAGGTCTCAAGATTAGATTTGCTGCCCTCAGATAGTAAAAGGTCTCCAGGATTAGATTTGCTGCCCTCACATAGTAAAAGGTCTCCAGGATTAGATTTGCTGCCCTCACATAGTACAAGGTCTCCAGGATTAGGTTTGCTGCCCTCACATAGCATGAACAAACTCGGCATCACCACTTTATGCCTCCTTGTAGGTACATTGTGCTGATGCGTCCACTGTCGCATGTCCTTATACCAACCTTTTGCTATTGTTAATGTAAGGGCGCATGTAAAATGAAACCATCACACTGTTACCTTAGGGACATGTCTAACCAGTGTTATTGTTAATCTAATGCCTCCAGTGATAAGATGCAATTAAACTGTGTTACAAATGGCACTCCTGCTGTTTTCCCCAGTATGATAAGTAAGTTGCTCCTTCACGCTGCTGAGTGTCCTGGTGTCCCCACGGTCCCATTCCCTTAAACCAACTCTTTAGTTGCTGTTGATTTACTGTGTCTGGTAAACTAGCAATCCCACCAATAAAGTAATCCCATATTTGAGGAATCTCATTGTTGATCGTAATGCTTCTGGTAACATGAAGCATTACTGACGTTTTAAAATTTCTACTGTCCTTGCGTGATTGCCATGAACATAATTAAGATGCTTCTTTTCATTTTGTATATGTTTCATATATTCTTATTGATCAGCAACTGTTTACTTTCTATCTTTTTGTGCAGATAGGGATATCCATTTCACCTTGTTGCTATTGTGACCTTTTGGTGAACTGCACAAAACATTTTTTTTGGAATGAGTGTCTTGTGCAATTCAACTAAAATGTCACGTGGGCAACATCTCTCAATTTTGGTGGAACTACACAAAATGGTGATTGGAGTTTCCAAAATCTCCGTCAAGCTCTGCTGGTAATCTCGTGCAACATTTTATTAGCCTTTGCAAGATGAGCCGTCACTGTCACAGCAATGGCATTTTAGTTTAGTGGAACTGCACAAAAGGATAAGAAAATTATAGTTGCACCTTACATGAGCCGGACAGCCAACCTTAATGTTCCTCAATTTTAGTGCAACTACTAAAGAAGAACCTGCCAGCTCACGAGAGCAAGTACTTCTTGCTATCTGAATGATGCAATCTTTGCTTCATTTCAGGTGAACTGCAGAAAAAGGCGCATGAATTGAATCATGGAGGTGGAGGTTGACCTCATCCTAGTGGAGCTGCAGGTTGAGTTCAAAGAGGCCACTATTAAAGTGAAATCATGCTCTTCTTGTTTGTGCTGTGCAAACAAGAATACTCAACTACAGATGTTGTGACGGTCAAGAGCATTCGCCAAGTTCTTCGATTGTATGACATGGCTAGCCAAGATGGATTTAATCCCGATATTCACTTTATCAAAAGGCTCTAATGGGTTGGTTCTGAATCTTGCAAGCTGGGAATCAATGAGATGTGTAGGCATCTTTATTGTACTTATTATTTGAATCTTATTTGTTGGTTCTGAATCTTGCAATCTGGGAATCAATGAGATGTGTAGGCATCTTTGTTGTACTTATTATTTGGATCTTATTTGTTGGTTCTGAATCTTGCAAGCTGGGAATCAATGAGATGTGTAGGCATCTTTGTTGTACTTATTATTTGGATCTTATTTGTTGGTTCTGAATCTTGCAAGCTGGGAAACACGGCATGATGATGCAGACGACAACAACCATAACAAACAGTTCAAACTTGCTAGTATTATCTTTGTGAAAGTGCGACAAATGTGCTGATCGTGTGCGTCTTGAGAATAATAATTCTAATTGTTGTGCATGTTGATCCTGTGGCACTGATAGGACAAGCCAATGCATTTCTTGTTTTAAGTATAAATTCCTATTAAAGCTAATTAAATTGAAGTAAAGTGACCACTAACTCCTGTTATTACAGTACCAATACAGACCCGCTCGTGAACCGACGTGTGGCCGGAGTAGGTTTCTTAATGGAGGCGTTTGAATGCGCCGAGGGTGCATCTTCTGTCGGGCGTGCAGCGGACGAGGGAGGGGTAGTAACTGTTGTCGCCTGTACACACTCAGTTTACTGTCGAATCCAGTTCCCCAAGAGCTAAAAAACGAACTGCTGCCGCCGCCTACACACTCGTTCACTTGAGGAGACTCCAATGGCGATCCGAGGGGTGAGCCTGATGGATATGGACTTCATCAAGGAGTTCCCCTTTGAGTTCGTCGTTCAGTCCTATGGCTGCACCAAGTTGAATGTGATGTACACCAACGATTCGAACTCGGTGAAGCTCTGCCTCACCGAGTTCAAGCAGTACCCACAGGATGAGAAAGCACAAGGTTGCAGGACTAGACCTTGTGCCCATCCATTCGTCTCCTGACAGGGACCAGCGGATCACCGTAGCCTAGGTATGTGTGCGGGATGAGGTTCTCATCTACCACTTCTATAGGGCCATTAGAGGTTCTGGAGCATTCGCCCATTTCATCGGCAGCGCCGACTGCACCTTCGCTATGGTGGAGAGAAGGAAGAACGCGATGATTTGGCCATCTGGTGCAACAAGCTTGTCGACATCCAGAACCAATACAAGATCATCAGCAACGGGCAGGAGAAGGATTCCGTGGTTGACCTCACCGAGACCATCATCGACCCTTGATATGCCAACATGAAAGAAGACAACGATACCAAGGACCTGAACACGTGGGAGGTACCTCTGAATCTAGCCTACATAACCTATGCGGCCAAGGACGCATACGCATGCTACGACATGTACAGGCAGATCTTGGACATGAGGGCGTGTCTACTTCCCGTAACCGACGAGTACACGGACAGCCGCAACATCATGATCAAGTGTGCCAGGAAGGCCTAGATGTTGTACTTTATCTGTTTATAAGAACCTTTATCATCTGAGTGTTTCATGCATTAGCCTATGTGTCGTAATTATCTATTTTGTCCGAAATATTTCTTTTAAGAACCCATTAACCTAATTGCTTTTTTTAGTGGCTATTTGCTTATGTATGTAACTAGTTCACTTGTCGGTTAAAAAAAATTAGTTCACTCGGCTGCCGTGCTTTGAATCTCCTCAGGTGGACCCAGCAGGTCTCTGAATTTTCTCCCTCTTTCTCTTTTCGATGTAAACTGAGTTTTCTCCCAGTACTTTTCAACTGTCCCACGTCTAGCCTAAAAAATAATAATACCCCACGTACTATTAACTCATCAAATTTAAATGATATTTTATTTCATAAGTTGAAAGTTCTTACAAAATAATAATAATAATTGTTTATATATAACTTGGCAAGTTAATTCCTAGTGATTGTGTACATAAGCTTGCAAAGATTTTACTGACCACTGCAGTAATAGACGTGCAATTATTTGTTTATGTTTTTATAACATTTCTTCATCTAGCCCAACATGATATTTTCACCCAGCCCAGCAAGTCCGCGGATTTCGAGAAAAATGCAAATGGGATTTAAATTCTACCATATATATAAACGGGTTGCATAGATGCTACATCATTGTTTCACCCAGCCCACCAAATGGACTAAAAAAACAAATGGACTGGCTAACATGTGGGCCAGTAGGTCGAAGCCTAAGAAGGCGTTGGATTTACATCCAATGGCCGACATTCTTCTTCAATATCTCGTCTTCTTCCCCCAGCGCTGCCGGGACCGCCTGCTCCAGCCTTTGGCATCCAGTGGCGTTGTTTTGCGCTCCTCAGTGAAACGCTACCACGCCAATGGCCAGGCCATCCCTCCACTCCGCACCTCCTGTTATTCTCTGCCGAGTGTAGGCCCACCCCGCACCCGAACCAGTCAAGTTTCCCACTCCTCTCCGTCTGCGACTCCACTGCCGCGTCTTCCCCATCTCCAGGTCGTTCCAGTCTGGGGCCTTGCTGTCGTCCACCGCCTCGGTGCGCTCGGCGCGGCGTGGTCAACATACGAGAGTCATCGAAAGAGGACTGTACGTGGAGAGCCTAACGGCTGGGACCCACGAGGTCAATGGTCGCATGCAAGGAAAGTTCCTCCTTATTACGCACTGTACATGGACTGTACGTCGGAAGGGCTTCTGTATTTCGCGAAAAAAATGTTCCCCCTGCTGACAGGTCGGACCCACCAGCTATATCTTCGCACGCAAGGAAGTGCCTCTTTATTACGCACAAAAAAAAGAAAACCCCCTGCTAGCTGGGAGCCACCATAGTGGGTGGCTGACTTGTGGGCCTACTAAGTTGAGGGGACGGAGGGCTTTGTCAACTTAGTCAATATGAACGATTCTAGCTCCAGTGACCGTACGATATCCATCCAACGGCCATAGTGCTTCTTCAACCTCTGGTCTTCTTGCTCCAGCCGCCCAAAGCAGCGCCGGTCGTGATGCGTGCTCCTGCCTCTCGTGGCCAGCTGTGATGCCGCGGAGGCCTCACCGCCCCCTACTACTCCCATCGCTGGCCCAAGGCATCCCTCTACTCACCCACACCCCCTGTTATTCTACGCCGACGGCAGCCTCACGCTGCAGCCGAACCAGTGAACCCTCGTACTCCTCTCCGCGTGAGCATCCACTGCCGCGTCTTCCCCGGCTCCGCGTCGTCCCCTTCCTAGGCCTCGACGTCGTCCACTGCCTTGGTGCTCTCGGTGCGGCGTGGTCAATGTGGTCAATGACCGACTTCCATCGGAAGAGTACTGTACATGGAGAGGCTGAGAGCTGGGTCCACGGCCGCAGCTGTGTCCACGGCCACAGCCCAGTTTTTTGTGATTTGCCAAGTAAGTCGCTTTGTCAGGCCTGTTGGGCTGCAAATCTTTCAAGACGAGGAGAGCTTCATTCGGCTGACCGAGAAAATGGCCTATCAGTAATGAGAAATGGGCTGTACATTTTTAAAACACATCAAACCGACAATTAGTTTCAAATTTCTTTTTTTTTCATTTCAAGATTTTAAATTGCATTTATTTTTATGTGTGGACAATTTGTTGGATTTTATATTGATATACATTTATTTTTAAAATCATTTTGAACGTGACTCGAAATTTCGGGATTAAAAACAGTTCGGACCGCACCGAAATATGCAAAAATTTCATATAATTTTTTAACCGTGGCCACAATATGGGCTATAATGCTAATAAAAAGAATATGGGCTCCAAAAAAAACCTTAAGAATTAGCAAATGGGCTATAAATTATTAGAAATAATGGCAGATGGGTTGTATGCTGTTTTCCACAGATTTGAGGCTTTCCTAAAAAAAGGTTGATGCACAAGCAGTGATTGTTGGATTTCCATCCAACGGCTGTCGTGCTTCTTCAATCTCTGCTCTTCCTGCTCCAGCCGCTCAAACCCGGCGGGACTGCCTGCTCCCTCCTCCCCGCGGCCGGCTATGCTACCGCACATGCCTCACCGCCCCACCGTACTCACATCGCTGGCCTAGCCATCCCTCTACTAACCCACACCTGTTGTTATTCTCCGGCGATGGCAGACGAACCAGTAAACCCTCGTACAGTCGTACTCCCCTTCGCGTGGGAAATAACTGCCGAGTCTTCTGTGCCTTTGTGTCATTCCCTTCCTAGGCCTCGCCGTCATCCACCGCCCTGGTGCTCTCGGCGCGGCCTGGACAATGTGGTCAACGACCGACATGCATCTGAAGTGGACTGTACGTGGAGAGGCTGACAGCTGGGTCCACGGCCGCATGCAAGGAAATGCCTCCTTATTATGCGCAGAATAATGATTCCTCCACCTGACATCTGGGACCCACCGAAAGGGCCTCTGTATTTCGCGAAAATAACGTTACCGCCGCTGACAGCTTGGACCCACCCGCTATATCTTCGCACGCAAGGAAGTGCCTCCTTATTACGCACAAAAAGTAAATACTCCCCCTGCTAGCTGGGACCTAGTATAGTGGCAGGTTGACTTGTGGGCCTACTAAGTTGACGGGGATGGAGGGCTTTGTTAACTTAGTCAATATGCACGATTCTAGCTCCAGTGACCGTACGATGTCCATCCAACGGCCGTAGTGCTTCTTCAACCTCTGGTCTTCTTGCTCTAGCCGCCCAAACCAGCGCCGGTCGTGCCTCGTGCTCCTGCCTCCCGTGGCCGGCTGCGATGCGACGGAGGCCTCACCTCCCCCTACTACTCCCACCATTGGCCAGGCCATCCCTCTACTCACCCACACCCCCTGTTATTCTACGGCGACAGTAGCTTCACACCGCAGCGAACCAGTGAACCCTCATACTCCTCTATGCGTGGGCATCCACTGCCGCGTCTTCCCCGGCTCCGCATCGTCTCCTTCCTAGGCCTCGCCGTCGTCCACCACCCTGGTGATCTCGGCGCAGCGTGGTCAACATGGTCAAGGAACAGCTTCCATCGGATGTGGAATGTACGTGGAGAGGCTGACAGCTGGGTCCACGGTCGCAGCAAGGAAGTGCCTCCTTATTACGCGTAAAATAATTATTCCTCCACCTGACAGCGGGGACCCACCGGACGGGCCACCATATTTCGCAAAAAAACGTTACCACCGCTGACAGCTCGGACCAACCAGCTATATCTTCGCACGCAAGGAAGTGCCTCTTTATTACGCACAAAAAAAATGAATACCCCCCTGCTAGCTGGGAGCCACCATAGTGGGTGGCTGACTTGTGGGCCTACTAAGTTGACGGGGACGGAGGGCTTTGTCAACTTAGTCAATATGAACGATTCTAGCTCCAGTGATCGTACGATGTCCATCCAACGGCCGTAGTGCTTCTTCAACCTCTGGTCTTCTTGCTCCAGCCGCTCAAACCAGCGCCGGTCGTGCCTCGTGCTCCTGCCTCCCGTGGCTGGCTGCGATGCGGCGAAGGCCTCACCTCCCCCTACTACTCCCATCGCTGGCCAGGCCATCCCTCTACTCACCCACACCCCCTGTTATTCTGCGGCGACGACAGCCTCACACCGCAGCGAACCAGTGAACCCTCATACTGCTCTACGCGTGGGCATCAACTGCCGCGTCTTCCCCGGCTCTGCGTCGTCCCCTTCCTAGGCCTCGCTGTCGTCCACCGCCCTGGTGCTCCCAGCGTGGCGTGATCAACGTGGTCAAGGAACGGCTACCATCGGACGTGGACTGTACGTGGAGAGGCTGACAGCTGGGTCCACGGCCGCAGCAAGGAAGTGCCTCCTTATTACGCACGAAATAATTATTCCTCCACCTGACAGCGGCGACCCACCGGACAGGCCATTGTATTTGAGAAAAAGCATTCCCCCCTGACTGCTGGGACCCGCCAGCTACATCTTCACATGCAAGGAAGTGCCCGACAGTCGGGACACACCTGGTCGCAGAGTACGTAGCATTGTCATTCTGGTCGCGAACGTGTACGTACATACAGCGGCCAGTGTGCAAGAAAGAAAATACGGCCACATACGTACATAAGGGCGGGGTCTCGAACGCCTACTCACGCATATATACGTACGGCCAGGGCTCGTGTACATGGCTGGGTCGGAACAGAAAAACATCGTCGTCGTCGTGTTCATAGGGAGCCAACCGGCTGGGTCAAAATGGAATGCGTCGTCGTGTTCATTGGGAGGGCTTGGACGGAAGAGGCGATGGAAATGAGGCCTAGCGTACCACAGAACGGAGGAAACGACCTTGTGTTCGACCGGCCATGTTCGAAACGGGATCCTGTTCATCGGGAGGGGTCTGGCGTACCGCAAAACGGAGGAAACGAACCTCCTACAGTCAAAACGGGGGTCCTGTTGATCGGGAGGGGTGTGGCGTACCGCAAAACGGATGAAACAGACTTGTGTTGAAGCGCTATGGTCGAAACGGGAGTCATGTTCATTGGGAGGGGTGTGGCGTACCGCAAAACGGGACTCCACGGGATACTGTTCATCTCCACCGTCGACCTCCTCCAGCCTCCATGGGCTACTGTTCATCCACTGTCGACCTCCTCCAAATTCCACGAGCTCCTATTCATCCAGCCTCCACTGCGCGCTACTCCACCGGCTACTGTTCAACCATCCCTCTCCACGCGCTCATGTTCAACCACCCCTCCACGGGCTACTGTTCATCCACCCCTCCACCATATATTGTTCATCTAGCCCTCCACGGGGTCGTCCTGTTCATCCAGCCCTCCATGGGGTCCTGTTCATCCAGCCCCAACCGGCTTGATCGATCGGGGTCCTGTTCATCCAACCCCACCACTCACTGTTCATCCAACACCCCCCTCCCCGCAACACTCACTGTTCATCCAGAGGCAGCATCGATCGGCTTCCGTTAGCAGCAGTAGCAAAGGAATCGCTCGATCGGGTTCAATTAACAACCATCGATCGAACGCTCGGGTTCAGTAACGCGTAGCCTGCAGTGCAATTGCTCGGGTTTAGTTAGAGCCCAACGCCTCGCTTGGGTTCAGTTAGAGCCAACGCCTCGAACACACGCGCGTACATGTACGAGAGAAACGCGCATCGCTCGGCCCCCGACCACCCACCGTAACCGGGAACTCCCCGAAATTTTCCTCGCCCTCGATTCTACCACGGTTTTTTCCGTCATGGACGGCCCAAAGAATGTCATGCAGCTGCGTCTCCGGCCCGCCCAGGACAAAAAGCCCATTTTCTGTCATGATTGTTTGTCATAGAAGTAGGAGCCCACCACATCTATGATGATACCGGGTTTTGTCACAATTATCGTCATAGAAGTGTCATAAGTATGACAGAATTTTTTTTCATTCGGCCCAAAATGTCACGGATGTGTCTTTTTTTTGTTGTGAACGTGTATATCCATCCATGAATCCTCGAGATACTAAGTGCCACTGGCCATCTGCAACTTCATGCGACTCTGTATTGGAACAATCAGTACATGGACACAGGATGTAATCCGCATCACCAATTCTCCTCTTTGTACTTTCAGCCAAATTCATGAACTCTGTCATGCCACTGATAAAATCTGAAGTTTTCCGATCCTTCATCCATTGAGATCGTTCCATCTGTACCACAAGAATGGTAATTAAAAACAAAACAACAACATTAATACACGGATTAACTACTGCCCAATGATGCGTGCATAAATCACAAAGGCTTTATTTTCATAATTACTGAGGGTGATCCATATTGTTATCCAGACGTGCAATGACAAAAATTAATGGTCAGTCAATTTACATGCAGAGTACTAGTACAGTACTACCCTTAGGAATTGAATACCTTCATTAAGCCACTTATGAAAAGAATACCTTAATTAATTAGCCGCACGGCGACCTCCACCAAGCAGACAGAGAAGCGAGATGCGGTGGCACGCCGAGACAGCAGGGTCGAGGAGCAAAGCTTAGTGCGGCTGCCGCCTAAAGTTTGACCTCCACTATCCCGCCATCAACCGCGATGGATGTGTTCGAATCACGCTGCCGCCAACTGCTACCTCTTGAGCACTGCGTTGGATTTCCCCGAAGAGGAGAGGATGATGCAGTAAAGTAGCGTAAGTATTTCCCTCAGTTTTTGAGAACCAAGGTATCAATCCAGTAGGAGACCACGCACAAGTCCCTCGTACCTACACAAAACGATAGCAACTTGCAACAAACGCTTAGGGGTTGTCAATCCCTTCACGGTCACTTACGAGAGTGAGATCTGATAGAGATAATATTTTTGGTATTTTTGATAGATAGATGCAAAGTAAAAAGTAAAGGCAAAGTAAAAACAAAGCAAGTAAATAAAGTGATATAGATTTATATGATGACAATAGACCCGGGAGCCATAGGTTTCACTAGTGGCTTCTCTCAAGAGCATAAGTATTCTACGATGGGTGAACAAATTACTGTTGAGCAATTGACAGAATTGAGCATAATTATGAGTATATCTAGGCAATGATCATGTATATAGGCATCATATCCGAAACAAGTAGATCAAAACGATTCTGCATCTACTACTATTACTCCACTCATCGACCGCTATCCAGCATGCATCTAGAGTATTAAGTAAAAAATAGAGTAACGCCGTAAGCAAGATGACATGATGTAGAGGGATAAATTCATGCAATATGATAAAAAACCCATCTTGTTATCCTCGATGGCAACAATACAATACGTGCCTTGCAAGTCTTTCTGTCACTGAGTAAGGACACCGCAAGATTGAACCCAAAGCTAAGTACTTCTCCCATTGCAAGAACTACCAATCTAGTTGGCCAAACCAAAAAGATAATTCGAAGAGACTTGCAAAGATAACTCAATCATGCATAAAAGAATTCAGAGAAGAATCAAATATTTTCCATAGATAATACTGGATCATAAACCCACAATTCATCGGTCTCAACAAAGACACCACAAAAAGAAGATTACATCGAATAGATCTCCACGAGAGAGGGGGAGAACATTGTATTGAGATCCAAAAAGAGAGAAGAAGCCATCTAGCTACTAGCTATGGACCCGAAGGTCTGAAGTAAACTACTCAGACTTCATCGGAGGGGCTATGGTGATGATGTAGAAGCCCTCCATGGTGGATGCCCCCTCCGGCGGAGCTCAACAATAGGCCCCAAGATGGGATCTCGTGGATACAGAAAGTTGCGGCAGTGGAATTAGGTTTTTGGCTCCTCTTCTGATCGTTCGGGTATACGTAGGTATATATAGGAGGAAGGAGTATGTCGGTGGAGCTCCGAGGGGCCCACAAGGTAGTGGGGCGCGCCTAGGGGGGCACCCTCCACCCTCGTGACCTCCTCGGACACTTCTTGGAGTAGGGTCCAAGTCTCCTGGATCACGTTCGGTTGGAAAATCACAACCCCGAAGGTTTCATTCCATTTGGACTCCGTTTGATATTCTGTTTCTTCGAAATACTGAAGAAGGCAAAAACAACAATTCTAGGCTGGGCCTCCGGTTAATAGGTTAGTCCCAAAAGTAATATAAAAGTGGAAAATAAAGCCCAATATAGTCCAAAACAGTAGATAAAGTAGCATGGATCAATCAAAAATTATAGATACGTTGGAGACATATCAGGCATCCCCAAGCTTAATTCCTGCTCGTCCTCGAGTAGGTAAATAATAAAAAAGAATTTTTGATGCGGAGTGATACTTTGGCATAATTTCAATGTAATTCTTCTTAATTGTGATATGAATATTCAGATCCGAAAGATTCAAGACAAAAGTTCATATTGACACAAAAATTATAATACTTCAAGCATACTAATCAAAGTAATCATGTCTTCTCAAAATAACATGGCAAAAGAAAGTTCATCCCTACAAAATCATATAGTTAGGCTATGCTTCATTTTTGTCACACGAAGATGTTCCCAACTTCTATACCCCCGATGACAAGCCAAGCAATTGTTTCATACTTAAATAATCTCGAACTATTTCAACCTTCACGCAATACATGAGCGTGAGCCATGGATATAGCAATATGGGTGGAATAGAATATGATGATGGGGATTGTGTGGAGAAGACAAAAAAGGAAAAAGTCTCACATTGACGAGGATAATTAACGGGCTATGGAGATGCCCATCAATTGGTGTCAACATGAGGAGTAGGGATTGCCATGCAACAGATGCACTAGAGCTATGAATGCTCAACAAAAGAAAATTAGTGGGTGTGCATCCAACTTGCTTGCTCACGAAGACCTAGGGCATTTGAGGAGGCCTATCGTAGGAATATACAAGCCAAGTTCTATAATGAAAAATTCCCACTAGTATAAAAAGACAACTTATGAGACTCACTACATGAAAACAAGGTGCTACTTTGAAGCACAATATATGAGACTCACTACATGAAAAACAAGGTGCTACTTTGAAGCACAAGTGTGGAAAAAAGAGATAGTAGCAT